>NC_068421.1:35978526-35981026 GCF_023373465.1 Oncorhynchus keta
TGTCTGTGTGTGTAACCATGTCTGCATATGCGTGTGTGGATGTTTGTGTATCCTGAGGTGAAGTTCCCTCACATGCAAACAGGAACAATGGGTGAGTGTGCCAGCCCAGTGTGCCAGCCCAGCGTGCCAGCCCAGCATGCCAGGAGACACCAGAAGCAACAGGGAAGCTGTGAATGCTGGCACAGGGACAAGGAGAGGGCACAGTGTAGCTCTCAACACACGCACTTACACTCTTCATCTCACCTCACCCAACACTCAACATCAACATACATACATTCTTACACAAACACACAAACACACACACACACACACCTCCTCATATGTGTACTGTATTAATGTTAGAGTGCTAATACAAATACACACTTAGATTCAGATTGTGTTTGTCTTATAGGACCCTGTGATCAGGAGAATCTGTGTGTAGTTCCTATCTGCTGGGTTCTATCCCTAACGTTCTACTACGGGGGTTCTGTCTGACGTTCTCTTGTCCTGAGTGCTTGAGTACCTTCACATATGTGTGTGTTGGGAACAGGGAGTGTGTGTGTTGGGAACAGGGAGTGTGTGTGCTGGGAACACGGAGTGTGTCTGCTGGGAACAGGGAGTGTGTGTGCTGGGAACAGGGAGTGTGTGTGTTGGGAACAGGGAGTGTGTGTGTTGGGAACAGGGAGTGTGTGTGTTGGGAACAGGGAGTGTGTGTGCTGGTAATAGGGAGTGTGTGTGCTGGGAACAGGGAGTGTGTGTGTTGGGAACAGGGAGTGTGTGTGTTGGGAACAGAGTGTGTGTGTGTTGGGAACAGGGAGCGTGTGTGTTGGGAACAGGGAGCGTGTGTGTTGGGAACAGGGAGTGTGTGTGTTGGGAACAGGGAGTGTGTGTGTTGGGAACAGGGAGTGTGTGTGCTGGTAATAGGGAGTGTGTGTGCTGGGAACAGGGAGTGTGTGTGTTGGGAACAGGGAGTGTGTATGTTGGGAACAGGGAGTGTGTGTGTTGGGAACAGGGAGTGTGTGTGCTGGTAATAGGGAGTGTGTGTGCTGGGAACAGGGAGTGTGTATGTTGGGAACAGGGAGTGTGTGTGCTGGAGACAGGGCAGCCAGGCCATGGTTTTCCACTCAGAGTAGAGAGTGAGGCCTTCTCCAGACAGACTCACAGCCATATAAACTCTCACTGAGTTTATTTTCAGCAAACTTAACATGTGTAAATATTTGTATGAACATAACAAGATTCAACAACTGAAACATAAACTGAACAAGTTCCACAGACATGTGACTAACATAAATGGGAATAATGTGTGCCTGAAGAAAGAAGGGGTCAAAATCAAAAGTAACAGTCAGTATCTGGTGTGGCCACCAGCTGCATTAAGTACTGCAGTGCATATCCTCCTCATGGACTGCACCAGATTTGCCATTTCTTGCTGTGAGATGTTACCCCACTCTTCCACCAAGGCATCTGCAAGTTCCCCAACATTTATGGGGGGAATGGCCCTAGCCCAGGAAATCACGCACAGAACGAGCAGTATGGCTGGTGGCATTGTCATGTTGGAGGGTCATGTCAGGATGAGCCTGCAGGAAGGGTACCACGTGAGGGAGGAGGATGTCTTCCCTGTAACGCACAGCGTTGAGATTGCCTGCAATGACAACAAGCTCAGTCCGATGATGCTGTGACACACCGCCCCAGACCATGACGGACCCTCCACCTCCAAATCGAGTACAGGCCTCAGTGTGAACACATTCCTTCGACGATAAAAGCAAATCCGACCATCACCCCTGGTGAGACAAAACTGCGACTCGTCAGTGAAAAGCACTTTTTGCCAGTCCTGTCTGATCCAGCGACGGTGGGTTTGTGCCCATAGGAAACGTTGTTGCCGGTGATGTCTGGTGAGGACCTGCCTTACGACAGGCCTACAAGCCCTCAGTCCAGCCTCTCAGCCTATTGCGGAGGACAGTCTGAGCACTGATGGAGGTATTGTGCGTTCCTGGTGTAACTCGGGCAGTTGTTGTTGCCATCCTTAACCTGTCCCACAAGTGTGATTTTCGGATGTACCCGATCCTGTGCATGTGTTGTTACACGTGGTCTGCCACTGCGAGGACGATCAGCTGTCTGTCCTGTGTCCCTGTAGCGCTGTCTTGGGCGTCTCACAGTACGGACATTGCAATGTATTGCCCTGGCCACATCTGCAGTACTCATGCCTCCTTGCAGCATGCCTAAGGCACGTTCACGCAAATGAGCAGGGACCCTTTCTTTTGGTGTTTATTCAAAGTCAGTAGAAAGGCCTCTTTAGTGTCCTTAGTTTTCATAACTGTGACCTTAATTGCCTACCGTCTGTAACCTGTTAGTGTCTTAACGACCGTTCCACAGGTGCATGTTCATTAATTGTTTATGGTTCATTGAACAAGCATGGGAAACAGTGTTTAAACCCTTTACAATAAAGATCTGTGAAGTTATTTTGATTTTTACAAATTATCTTTGAAAGACGGTCCTGAAAAAAGGCTGTTTCTTTTTTTCTGAG
>NC_068421.1:35983526-35991026 GCF_023373465.1 Oncorhynchus keta
GATAAAAAGACAGAGAGACAGAGAGAGACAGAGAGACAGAGAGAGAGAGAAACAGACAGAAAGACAGAGAGAGAGAAACAGACAGAGAGATAAAAAGACAGAGGGAGACAGAGAGAGACAGAGACAGAGAAAGTGACAGAAAGACAGATAGAGAGAGAAACAGACAGAGAAACAGACAGAAAGACAGAGAGAGAGAGAAACAGACAGAGAGACAGAGAGAGAGAGAAACAGACAGAGAAAGAGACAGAAAGACAGAGAGAGAGAGAAACAGACAGAGAGTGAGAGAGACAGAGACAGAGACAGAAAGACAGAGAGAGAGAGAAACAGACAGAGAAACAGACAGAAAGACAGAGAGAGAAAAACAGACAGAGTGAGAGAGACAGAGAGAGAGAAAGAGACAGCATCGGTCATGATACCTCTCTACCTCTGACTGATCCTGATCTGTACTGTAGGTGGTAGTAAACAGCTCACGTTTACCTCTTTGATGTAGCAGCCTCTTAACATTATCACTGCCTCTTTAACATCTACACATGGCCCACAACACAGCCCAGACCACTGCTAAACAACACACTGCCGTAATTGGTGTGTGTGTGTGTGTGTGTGTGTGTGTGTGTGTGTGTGTGTGTGTGTGTGTGTGTGTGTGTGTGTGTGTGTGTGTGTGTGTGTGTGTGTGTGTGTGTGTGTGTGTCCACTGATAAACTGCCCACTGTGTCCACTGAGAAATCTGTCATGATACATTATCACTATCTGTCATGATACATTATCGGTATCTGTCATGATACATTATCGCTATCTGTCATGGTACATTACCAACAATCCTATCCGAAACCTGACAAAACATGGTTGTTTTCTTCTCCAACCACAACATTAGGAGTTAGACTTGTAAGTTGAGAATGTCTGTGGAGCTGCCAGTAGTCCAGCGTAATACCAGCCTTCCGTTTCCCCGCCACCAGGCCAGCTAGCTCTGGGGGACACGCCAGCAGCAACGGCTGCACACTGAACCAATAAAAGTGAAAATGTGTTGAGTAGAAGCCATTTCAGGTCCGGTTACACCCTGTAGACCTCTGCCTAGCTCGGCCATGGAATTCCCACCTCTGCTCTGCCGAACGCCAGAGTCCTTCAGAGTACTTGGACCACAATGCACTGCTCAGTGGTTACAGGCTCAGCGGACGCAAGGGGCGACGCTCGCGCTCCTCCACACCCATCAGAGAGAACAAGGGAGACAGGGAGGCATGGAGAGTGAGAAATGGAGGGATGGAAAGGGGGGCAGAGATTTAGAAGGTGTTGGCTCAGCTTGAGACCTGGCGGTTGGGGTGTTGGGGTGGGGATGTTGGCGGGGGAAGCAGAGCAGGCACACTCTATGCTATGGCAGTGAGGGGAGGGGGGTGCAGTTCAATGTGAGTCTGAGACAATGTGACTCCCAGATGTGGGTTTGGGCCTCTGGAGTACCCCCCACCACCCCATACCCACATTAGGCTCAAATGAATGTATTACCTTCTAGAGCTGGGAAGTGTCGATGGGGTCAGACAGTGTGTGTGTGTGTGTGTGTGTGTGTGTGTGTGTGTGTGTGTGTGTGTGTGTGTGTGTGTGTGTGTGTGTGTGTGTGTGTGTGTGTGTGTGTGTGTGTGTGTGTGTGTGTGTGTGTGTGTGTACACCGCCTAGGGGTCCAGGGTTCCAGGCCTGATATAATGCAGCCTCATGGCTACAGAGGGATGGTGGAATGGGGGGGTGATGGGAAGAGGGAGAGGGGGGCAGCAGATTGAGCATGGATGATATTACTGAGCGAGAAAGAGGGGGGAGGAAGAGTAGGGAGGAAGGGAGGGAGGGCAGGAGGGATGCAGAGGGGCATATTTCACAGGAGGACCCCTGCAGAGAGCTGTGTACCCACATTGTTATGAGTGCACAGATCTTATGCCTGTAAAAATACCAGCGCTCCACTCAGCAGCCCAGCACAAAGGAGGGCCCTCTCGCTTTGTTACCCTCTCTGAAAACGCCAAATGACATCAGCCTCCCCTCTCCTCTTCTCTGTTCTCTTTCTGGTCTCTCTCCATCTCTCTTAAGTTCTGTTCTTACTTCTCACTTTCTGTCTCTCTCTCTCACTTTCTCCCGCCCTCCCGAACTGTGTAGTAATGGTGCTGTAATTCCTCTGTCCCTGTCAGAGTGCTGGGAGGCTGTGCTGTAGCCAGATGAAGCTGGGAGTCGACTAACGTTTCACAACATGTAATTAAGGCCTAAGTAGCGAGGTCACTGCAGCATGGCCTGGTGGCTCACCCCCATCACCCCTCTCCCCCCTCTCTCACCCCTCCAAGGCCCAGCCCGAATATCAGTGTCTGTCTCTCTCTCTCTCTCTCTCTCTCTCTCTCTCTCTCTCTCTCTCTCTCTCTCTCTCTCTCTCTCTCTCTCACACACACTTTCTTTCCTATTCTCTCCCTCCCTCTCTCTCTCTCTCTTTCTCTATACCACCCTCCCTCCCTCTTTTTCTCTCCCTCTCTCCCAAATGAGGCACTGCAATTCCAGCTGTTTCAAATATCCACACCATCTCATTTAGATAAAGCCGGGGCCCAGAAAGCATGGAAATGATGCGGCGGGCCTTTATAGAAACTTTAATGTAATTGTAGTTTCTCCTCTTATAAATGGTTAATTGAAATGCCGGAGGGTAGCCCGGCTTGAAGGTCCATAAAAATCTCAGAATAGAAGTTTATAGGGGTTGTCTATGTACATAATTAAATCCTTCAGGCGCTTTTAAAAATCTGTAAAATAAATGGTTATGCAAGAATAGCCTGCTGCGAGTAGAGAGAGGGAGATAGGGAGAGAGAGAGGGAGAGAGAAAGTGAGAGAGAGAGGACCCGGGTGAGTGCTGCTGGGCGGGTGAGTCGGTAGGGCCAGTTGCCTGGGCCTCGATGGGCTCTCTCCGGACAAGAATGAGAAAGCCATTAGAACAGTGAGAGGATTGCAAGCAGCACACAAATCACTGGCCTTACTGACACCTCTGGGACGCCTTCACGGTGGCTGACAAGACCAATACACTGCTGCTGCATTCTGCTGCCTCCCTGAAAACACACACACAAGGAGGAGGGAAAGAAAAGTGCTCCATTGACATTTTTGAGTGAGGAAAAAAAAGGAAGAATGAGGGAGAGGAGAAGACGATGTAGAGAAAGGAAGGAAGGAAGGAAGGCAAGGTTTCTTCTTCTCCTCCTATTCTTATTCTCCTTCTCCTTATTCTTCTCCTTCTTATTCTCCTTCTTCTTCTTCTTCTTCTTCTTCTTCTTCTCCTCCTATTCTTAGTCTCCTTCTCCTTATTCTTCTCCTTCTTCTTCTCCTTCTTCTTCTTCTTCTTCTCCTCCTTCTTCTTCTTCTCCTTTTTCTTCTTCTCCTCCTATTCTTATTCTCCTTCTTCTCCTTCTCCTTCTCCTCCTTCTTCTTCTTCTTCTTCTTCATCTTCTTCTCCTTCTTCTTCTTCCTTTTCTTCTTCTCCTTCCTATAACCTTTTCTTCTTCTTCTTCTTCTTCTTCTTCTTCTTCTTCTTCTTCTTCTTCTTCCTTTTCTTCTTCTCCTTCCTATAACCTTTTCTTCTTCTTCCTCTTCTTCTTCTTCTTCTCCTTCTTCTTCTTCCTTTTCTTCTTCTCCTTCCTCTAAACTTTTCTTCTTCTTCTTCTTCTTCTTCTTCTTCTTCTTCTTCTTCTTCTTCTCCTTCTCCTTCTTCTCCTTCTTCTCCTTCTCCTTCTCCTTCTTCTTCCTTTTCTTCCTCTTCACCTTCTTCTTCTTCTTCTTCTTCTCCTTGTGACCTTGCTGTGGTTAAATGAGTTTGTACCCTTTTTCTTCTTAATGGAAATGTGTGTGTTTCTGGATCACTGTTATCCTAGGGGTTAATTGCTTGAAACGGTCTGTGCTACACTGGCTTTGGGGTGCGGGTGGGGGGCAGCAACAACAGTGTTGTGGGGCGAAAGGAGGTCTGAGGATCATGAATCTGTGTATGTGCGTGTGTGTGCGTATGTGTGTGTGTGTGTGTGTGTGTCGTGTGTATGCTCTTGCATGCATCTGCGGGCCTATATATTTATCAATATATGCATGTCAGCCAACAACATCTACGTGTGTCTACTTCTATGTGATGTCTATATCTCTTTGAGTTGCTCAGTAACCTCTGTCTGTTTCTGTGTGTGAAGGAGAGGGAGAGAGAGAGAGAGAGAGAGAGAGAGAGGGAGAGTGTTGGACAGAGACATACAGAGAGAGGGTAGTGCTGCTAGCTGATGATAAATGATAGCGCTAGCAGCAGATAACCCTCCAGGAGGCTCTAGAGATCAGCGGGGCCAAATTCTGGAACTCCCCACTGACCGGGGCCCAACACTGGCAGCTCTGTCTGTTTGTTTTCTCTGCTGGCTCTATGGCTCTCTCCCCCTCTGGTCAGCCTCCGTGATAGAGGAGCAGCCCCTCTCCACCTCACCGTGGGCAGCACACCGACGCACCGCTCCCGGCGCCAGCCAGTCGCAGGAGCCCCCCTCCATGGGAGGTTTGGGGAGGATATGGGGGAGGAGGACATTTTTCATCCAGTGTGCCGTAAAGGAAAGAGAAGGCCTAGTACCCGTTATCAGCACCGTGTGTGTGTCTGCTGCCAGCCCCCCCCCCGCCCCCTCATACATTAGGCTCTTTGTTCGGGGAGGTGCTTCTGGGATGTGCGGGTGTGGGGGGTGCAGCACAGTAGCCTGCAGGCCTGGAGAGAAATGACACCCTCCCTTGTTAAATCATCGCGTCCCTGAATGCTTAAAGACATCTTGTGGAGGAATGAGAGAGGACGAGTGTGGAGCGGGGACGAGGGGGGAGAGGGGTGTAAGTGAGGGGGGGTGGCTGCTGCTTTTACGGCCAGGCGGCAGCGCTGGGCTCTGTTTAATATGAAGTAAAGAACAGATCCAACTGCATCATTAACTCTCAATTATATCCATGAGGCTGGGCCGGGCCTGGGCTGGGCTAGGCTGGGGGAGAGAGTGGGGCCGGGCCGGGCTGGGCTAGGCTGTGGGAGGGAGGGGCCGGGCTGGGCTGGGCTGGGGGAGTTAGGGGCCAGGCTGAGGAAGGGAGGGGCCGGGCTGGGCTAGGCTGGAGGGAGGGAGGGAGGCTGGGGGGGGACACACACTCCAGAGTGCTTGGTGATGGAGTGCATGGCGTCTGGGTTTGTGTTAAATCCAGGCTGAATGGTGGCGGGTGTTTGAGAACACATTAAAGTCTGGCTTACTGGGCTTAAATATTGGTTCATATGTTCTGCTGCTGAGGATGGTGTAAAACGGACTTAAAGCAGAGTCTCTGGTATTATGCAATAACTCCACCCTTATGATATCTGCACACCGCAGGAAGCGGTGTACAGTGAGGCCGTGTTGTACAGTGTAGAGGGTACTGTTCAGTACAGCCACCTTTTATTTATTCCACAATTGCACCAGTGTAGTTACATCATAGACCACCATCATAGACCACCCTCTGTGTCGAGGTGTAGATTATAGTATATCATCATATAATTACAATATTTTACATCCTGATTGGATTTAGTATTTTTATTGAACAAACATTAGACATTAACCGATCCAATAGAATCCCGGTAAAAACAATAGAATCTGAAGTGGAAGACTACAGTAGTGGGAAGTGCTGAGTGTATATAGTGACAGTGCTGAGTGTATATAGTGACAGTGCTGAGTGTATATAGTGACAGTGCTGAGTGTATATAGTGACAGTGCTGAGTGTATATAGTGATAGAATCTGAAGTGGAAGACTACAGTAGTGGGAAGTGCTGAGTGTATATAGTGACAGTGCTGAGTGTATATAGTGATAGAATCTGAAGTGGAAGACTGCAGTAGTGGGAAGTGCTGAGTGTATATAGTGACAGTGCTGAGTGTATATAGTGACAGTGCTGAGTGTATATAGTGACAGTGCTGAGTGTATATAGTGACAGTGCTGAGTGTATATAGTGACAGAATCTGAAGTGGAAGACTACAGTAGTGGGAAGTGCTGAGTGTATATAGTGACAGTGCTGAGTGTATATAGTGACAGTGCTGAGTGTATATAGTGACAGAATCTGAAGTGGAAGACTACAGTAGTGGGAAGTGCTGAGTGTATATAGTGACAGTGCTGAGTGTATATAGTGACAGTGCTGAGTGTATATAGTGACAGTGCTGAGTGTATATAGTGACAGTGCTGAGTGTATATAGTGACAGTGCTGAGTGTATATAGTGACAGTGCTGAGTGTATATAGTGACAGAATCTGAAGTGGAAGACTGCAGTAATGGGAAGTGCTGAGTGTATATAGTGACAGTGCTGAGTGTATATAGTGACAGTGCTGAGTGTATATAGTGACAGTGCTGAGTGTATATAGTGACAGTGCTGAGTTTATATAGTGACAGAATCTGAAGTGGAAGACTACAGTAGTGGGAAGTGCTGAGTGTATATAGTGACAGTGCTGAGTGTATATAGTGACAGAATCTGAAGTGGAAGACTACAGTAGTGGGAAGTGCTGAGTGTATATAGTGACAGTGCTGAGTGTATATAGTGACAGTGCTGAGTGTATATAGTGACAGTGCTGAGTGTATATAGTGACAGTGCTGAGTGTATATAGTGACAGAATCTGAAGTGGAAGACTGCAGTAATGGGAAGTGCTGAGTGTATATAGTGACAGTGCTGAGTGTATATAGTGACAGAATCTGAAGTGGACGACTACAGTAGTGGGAAGTGCTGAGTGTATATAGTGACAGTGCTGAGTGTATATAGTGACAGAATCTGAAGTGGAAGACTACAGTAGTGGGAAGTGCTGAGTGTATATAGTGACAGTGCTGAGTGTATATAGTGACAGTGCTGAGTGTATATAGTGACAGAATCTGAAGTGGAAGACTGCAGTAATGGGAAGTGCTGAGTGTATATAGTGACAGTGCTGAGTGTATATAGTGATAGAATCTGAAGTGGAAGACTACAGTAGTGGGAAGTGCTGAGTGTATATAGTGACAGTGCTGAGTGTATATAGTGACAGTGCTGAGTGTATATAGTGACAGTGCTGAGTGTATATAGTGACAGTGCTGAGTGTATATAGTGATAGAATCTGAAGTGGAAGACTACAGTATTGGGAAGTGCTGAGTGTATATAGTGACAGTGCTGAGTGTATATAGTGACAGTGCTGAGTGTATATAGTGATAGAATCTGAAGTGGAAGACTACAGTATTGGGAAGTGCTGAGTGTATATAGTGACAGTGCTGAGTGTATATAGTGACAGTGCTGAGTGTATATAGTGACAGTGCTGAGTGTATATAGTGACAGAATCTGAAGTGGAAGACTACAGTAGTGGGAAGTGCTGAGTGTATATAGTGATAGAATCTGAAGTGGAGGACTACAGTAGTGGGAAGTGCTGAGTGTATATAGTGACAGTGCTGAGTGTATATAGTGATAGAATCTGAAGTGGAAGACTACAGTAGTGGGAAGTGCTGAGTGTATATAGTGACAGTGCTGAGTGTATATAGTGATAGAATCTGAAGT
>NC_068421.1:35996026-36001026 GCF_023373465.1 Oncorhynchus keta
AGTCATCTGGGACCCACGAGCTAAGCCCAAGGGACTACTAGGGGGGCACTTGAACATTCGTAGTGTCATTCCAAAAAGTGATCAAATTCAACATCTACTCACAGACTCCAACCTTGACTTTCTCTGCCTCTCAGAGACATGGCTCCATAAACACTCTCCATATGCTGCTTTGATTGTGCCTGGCTACAATGTTTTCAGGAGAGACAGGATTGAAGGAAGAGGAGGGGGTGTGATGATTTACATTAAAGAACATATCCGATGTAAACAAATTGAGTGGTCATGTGATAATGAAATAGAATGTATCGGCCTGAACGTTACACTGTCTCCCCAAATGTCTTTTACCCTCATTGGAATGTATAGGCCACCTTCCACCAAAAGTGTGGTTTTTGATCAGTTTAATACCATGCTTAGGGAATGTGATTTTGGGAAAGAGGTCATCTTAATGGGAGATTTTAACATTAATTATGAAGACAAGTGTTGTAGGAAAACCCTCAAACGGATCACTAATACCTTTGACCTTACACAGCTAGTTAAAGGGCCAACCATGGTGACTTGTTGCTCTAAAACACAGATTGATTTGGTGTTCAGTAATAAACCAGAGAGAGTGACTAAATCATTCAATATGGTTACTGGGCTGTCTGATCATAATCTGACACTTATAGCCAGAAAGCTGTCTAAGAGCAGGTTTAACCTCTCTACTGTTAGAAAGCCGGATCAACTCAGAATACCTAAGAGTGAATTAAACTATTTTGAAAAAGCAATTAAGGGAATAAACTGGAATGATCTCTTGTCCTATACAGACATGGAAGCTGATAGTCAGGTTTTTCTATCCACAATCCAGACTACAATAAATGGCTTCCTAAAGAAAATCAAATCCAAAGCTGGCCAAAAGAGCACTCTTCCTTGGCTAAATGGAGAAATCTGGAAATTGATGAAAGAACGAGATTATGCTCTAAAAACAGCCCTAAAATCTAAATTAGAGCATGACAGACGTAGGTTTACCATGTTGAGAAATAAGGTGATAAAAGAAATCAGACAGGCCAAGGCAAACTTTTTTATTAACATAATTGGTGAAGCAAAGGGAAATTCTAAATTGATATGGGAGAATCTAAAAAAGTTAACAGGGAAAGACCATAGTAACACTGCAAAAAGACTAGAAATCATGGTGAATAACAATCTAACACAGGATGCAGTTGAAATAGCAACAGCCTTCAATTCCTACTTTATTGACTCTGTCAGGTTACTGACACAGAACCCCTCCACTGATTTCTTGGGCTCAGTGCTAGTGAATGACACTCAACCTGTCTTCATCATAAGGGAGGTTTCTGAGTCAAAGGTGAACAAGGTGATTAGCTCACTAAAGAACTCTAAAGCCAAAGATGTGTTTGGGATGGACTCTACCTTTCTTAAAAACTACAATGAGTCACTCATTGGCCCCATTACTAAGGTCACCAACACATCTATTGGTCTCGGTGTGTTTCAAGGGTATGGAAGTCGGCCATAATAACGGCCATCTTTAAATCAGGCGACCCTGCTGACGTGAGTAACTACAGGCCCATTAGTATACTACCTGTGGTGTCAAAGGTTGTTGAAAAGTGTGTAGCAGAACAACTGATTGCCCACCTCAACAACAGCCCTTTCACATTACACTCCATGCAGTTTGGCTTCAGAGCGAAACACTCCACAGAAACGGCCAACTGCTTTCTCCTGGAAAATGTGAAGTCCAAGATGGACAAAGGGGGTGCTGTTGGGGCTGTGTTTCTTGACCTAAGGAAGGCTTTTGATACTGTTAACCATGAGATTCTCATCACAAAATTGTCCAAGTTCAACTTTTCCCCTGATGCCTTGAGATGGATGAAATTATACCTTGAAGGCAGAACTCAGTGTGTCAGAGTGAGCAATGAGCTGTCGCCCACTCGTAGCTATGATGTGGGCGTGCCCCAAGGGTCAATACTGGGGCCCCTCCTGTTCAGCCTGTACATTAATGATCTGCCTTCTGTCTGTACTGGGTCTGAAGTTCAAATGTATGCAGATGATACAGTGATATATGTGCATGCAAAGAGCAAACAACAAGCTGCACAAGAACTCACTACTGTAATGGTCCAGGTTACAAAGTGGCTCAGTGACTCGTGTTTGCATCTCAATGTGAAAAAAACTGTTTGCATGTTCTTCACAAAGAGGGCAACAGATGCTACTGAGCCAGATGTATATGTGTCAGGGGAGAAGCTCCAGGTGGTATCCGATTTTAAGTACCTTGGCATCATACTTGATTCCAACCTCTCTTTTAAAAAGCATGTGAAAAAGGTAATTCAAATAACTAAATTCAATCTAGCTAATTTCCGATTTATACGAAATTGTTTGACTACAGAGGTAGCAAAACTGTACTTCAAATCTATGATACTCCCCACTTAACATACTGCTTGACTAGTTGGGCCCAAGCTTGCTGTACAACATTAAAACCTATTCAGTCTGTCTACAAACAGGCTCTCAAAGTGCTTGATAGGAAGCCCAATAGCCATCATCATTGTCACATCCTTAGAAAACATGAGCTCTTGAGTTGGGAAAATCTTGTGCAATACACCGACGCATGTCTTGTATTCAAGATCCTTAATGGCCTGGCTTCCCCTCCACTCAATATTTTTGTTAAACAGAAAACCCAGACATATGGCAGCAGATCCACAAGGTCTGGCATGAGAGGTGACTGTATAGTTCCCCTAAGGAAAAGCACCTTTAGTAAATCTGCATTCTCTGTGAGAGCTTCCCATGTCTGGAATACACTGCCATCAGACACACATAACTGCACCACATATCACACTTTCACAAAATGCTTGAAGACATGGCTAAAGGTCAATCAGATTTGTGAACATGGTCCCTAGCTGTGTGTTGCCGCTTTCCATGTTGTCTGTAGCTTGTGAGGTATGGAAACACTTTGTTGCTTTTATGAATTTTGTCTTGCTGCTTTTTGTTCTATGTTGCTCTGTCTGTATGCTATGTCTTGCTTGTCCTATGTTGCTATGTTGCTATGTCTATGGTGCTATTGTCTATATTGTAACTGTTTTTAATAACCTGCCCAGGGACTGCGGTTGAAAATTAGCCGGCTGGCTAAAACCGGCACTTTTACTGAAACGTTGATTAATGTGCACTGTCCCTGTAAAAATAAAATAAACTAAACTAAATCTCTCACCTGTCACCTCTTCACCTCCTCGTCGCTATCTTTCCACATTTCTGTCTTTCTTTCATCCTTTCTTTCTTCATTTCGTTTCGCCCTCTATCTGTCTTTTCAGCCCAGATAAGTCATTGTGCAAGTCTTGTGGAATGTACACAGGCCACGTATCTAGAAGGCTCTGCTATTGTTCTGTTTGTGACACAGCACACCTCTCTTTCTTCCCTCTCTACCTTCTCTCTTGGATGTGAGCGACAGAGGAAAGGCTGTCATGGCAGAGTGATAAACAGCCTCTCGGAGAGGAGGAGAGATGGCGGGAGGAAGAAAAGAGAGAAAATCCTGAGACAATATTTGATGATGATTCATCGTTGTTCACACCACTGAAGAGAGATATGGACTTAGTGACCTAGTCAAGGGGAGAGCAGGTGTGACTGCGTGCTGATATATATATATATAGAGAGAGAGAGAGAGAGAGGGAGAGATCCTTAATTTGCCTAATGGCATGTATCAATGGTATCCATATTAGGAAGTTGTTAGATGTCGGACAAATCTCTCTCAGTTGTCACTTATTGAGTTTCCATAGAAGATGTGATTAGTGACTTTTACTTATTATTTAACTTAAATTCCCATTATTAACAACGAAAGCAACAGACAGAAAACATATCCCCACATTTTCAAAGCTTCAGTGCACTCAAGTTATCCATTAAAGCCCAGGATGATAGGTGGAACAGAATGACCCATTTGGGTTCGGCCAATTAGAATGTCCCTGAGGTGTATATCCCAGCCCTGGGGACCAATGACAGAGAGTGATGAAGAGAGAGCTGGAGACAGACACACAGAGCCCTATTGGGCCCCCAGAGGACTTATCATATTAAAACCATACTTAGGTTGGCAGATAGATGGATGGAGAATATTTTACATGGAGAATACCCATGGAGAGGGGGAAGAGAGAGAGATGGATGGATAAGGAAAGGTTGAGAAAGAAAGATGTTTTGGGACCATGTTTTGAGTGGTACATGTTGAGTACTGAGGGAGAGGGGCAGTGAGATGGAGAGAACAGACAGAGGGAAGTGGGGAGACAGAGAGGCATGAATATATTCTGGAAAGTTCCAGAAAGAGAAACACTATTTGTCTTTCGAGTTTGGAGGTATGGTTTAAGGCAATATATTTAATGGATTCAGGGAAAAGCGAGAGTCTGTCTGACGGGTGGCAATGATGATGACTTCACTCCCTGGCAGCTGGCAGCAAAGTAGCATTTAAGTACTCCCCTTCATTCTATTGTCGCCTCTGCGTCAGATGCCATTGAAAGGGAGTGGAGAGGAGAAACAGAGAGAAAGAGAGAGGGGGGGGAGAGTGAGAGAAAAGACGGGAGAGAGCAAAAGGTGAGCGCTAGTGTGAAGGTGCAGAGCAGCGTGATGCGATCCAAGATAGCAGCTGAGTGAGTGAGCGCCGTAGGGGGGGTTCACTAAAACTCTCTCTCTCCCTAATCGCTCAATGAGTCCATGAAATACACTCTGCTCCTCCCGCCCTCACCCCCTCCTCCCCATTCATACTTTCTGGAGACGATGAGCAGAGGGAGGGAGGGGGAGGGAGGGAGGGAGGGAGGGAGGGAGGGAGGGAGGGAGGGAGGGAGGGAGGGAGGGAGGGAGGGAGGGAGAGAGAGAGAGAAGTTGTGGTTTTTGGTGTTTTGAACCCTTTTTCAGTTGCTGCACACCTGTAGGGTGTAAGAGGGTAGGACATCCATTTAACAATGTAACCTTATCTCCTGCTTTGTCAGTCCCTCTTTTCTTCTGTAGTGGATATGAACAAATTGTTCATTGTTCAGGTAGCAGGGCTG
>NC_068421.1:36006026-36096026 GCF_023373465.1 Oncorhynchus keta
TTGTCAGCCAATCAGCTGTCCTGAGGGACAAAGCTATGAGTTAGCGCTGTAGTTTATTTGGCAGAAGACACACACACACACACACATACACACACACACACACACACACATACACATACACATACACATACACATACACATACACATACACATACACATACACATACACACACACACACATACACATACACATACACATACACATACACATACACATACACATACACATACACATACACATACACACACACAGAGGAGAGGGGCTTATAGGCCTGTCTAACTCAAGAGCTTATTGTTGCCTCTCTCTCTCTGTGTCTCCATATAAGTCAAGCTGAGCTGACTGGGTGTACTTGACCCCTCACTCTCCCTCCCTCTCTCCCTCACTCTCCTCTCTTCTTCTCCTCCATTCCTCTCCTCTTCTGCGTGTGGTCCAGCCACCTGTCTCATATAGCCTATAGTAATGGAGCTGTCAAATTCCAGTCCTACTCCTCCTACTGCGCGTGTGTGTGTGTGTGTGTGTGTGTGTGTGTGTGTGTGTGTGTGTGTGTGTGTGTGTGTGTGTGTGTGTGTGTGTGTGTGTGTGTGTGTGTGTGTGTGTGTGTGTGTGTGTGTGTGTGTGTATGACTGGAGGGTATCTTATCCAGGGGCTGCTATCTGTACTTATCTGCCTGTCTGGTCCTGTACTTTACTTGGCAGAGCTACAGGCTGCTACAGGCTGCTCCAAGCTGCTACAGACTTCTACAGGCTGCTACAGGCTGCTCCAAGCTGCTACAGGCTGCTACAAGCTGCTACAGGCTGCAACAGGCTGCTATAGGAGGCTGCTACAGGCTGCTATAGGCTGCTACAGGCTGCTTCAAGCTGCTCCAAGCTGCTACAGGCTGCTACAGGCTGCTACAGGCTGCTCCAAGCTGCTACAGGCTGCTACAAGCTGCTACAGGCTGCTACAGGCTGCTATAAGCTGCCACAGGTTGCTACAGGCTGCTATAGGCTGCTACAGGCTGCTACAGGCTGCTATAGGATGCTACATGTTGCTATAGGCTGCTACAGGCTGCTACAAGCTGCTATAGGCTGCTACAAGCTGCTTCAAGCTGCTACAGGCTGCTACAAGCTTCTACAGGCTGCTATAGGCTGCTACAGGCTGCTACAGGCTGCTACAGCCTGATACAGGCTGCTATAAGCTGCCACAGGCTGCTATAGGCTGCTACAGGCTGCTACAAGCTGCTATATGATGCTACATGTTGCTACAAGCTGCTACAGGCTGCTATAGGCTGCTCCAAGCTGCTCCAAGCTGCTACATGCTGCTACAGGCTGCTACAGGCTGCTTTAGGAGGCTGCTACAGGCTGCTATAGGAGGCTGCTACAGGCTGCTATAGGAGGCTGCTACAGGCTGCTATAGGAGGCTGCTACAGGCTGGAACAGGCTGCTACAGGCTGCTACAGGCTGCTATAGGAGGCTGCTACAGGCTGCTGTAAGAGGCTGCTACAGGCTGCTATAGGAGGCTGCTACAGGCTGCAACAAGCTGCTACAGGCTGCTATAGGCTGCTGCTACAGGCTGCTACAAGCTGCTACAGGCTGCTACAGGCTGCTATAGGCTGCTACAGGCTGCTACAGGCTGCTATAGGATGCTACATGTTGCTATAGGCTGCTACAGGCTGCTATAAGAGGCTGCTACAGGCTGCTATAGGAGGCTGCTACAGGCTGAAACAGGCTGCTACAGGCTGCTATAGGAGGCTGCTACAGGCTGGAACAGGCTGCTACAGGCTGCTACAGGCTGCTATAGGAGGCTGTTACAGGCTGCTATAGGAGGCTGTTACAGGCTGCTATAGGAGGCTGCTACAGGCTGGAACAGGCTGCTACAGGCTGCTACAGGCTGCTATAGGAGGCTGCTACAGGCTGCTATAAGAAGCTGCTACAGGCTGCTATAGGAGGCTGCTACAGGCTGCAACAGGCTGCTACAGGCTGCTATAGGAGGCTGCTACAGGCTGCTATAAGCTGCTACAAGCTGCTACAGGCTGCTATAAGAGGCTGCTACAGGCTGCTATAGGAGGCTGCTACAGGCTGAAACAGGCTGCTACAGGCTGCTGTAGGAGGCTGCTACAGGCTGGAACAGGCTGCTACAGGCTGCTACAGGCTGCTATAGGAGGCTGTTACAGGCTGCTATAGGAGGCTGTTACAGGCTGCTATAGGAGGCCGCTATAGGCTGATATAGGAGGCTGCTACAGGCTGCTACAGGCTGCTACTAGCTGCTTCAAGCTGCTACAGGCTGCTACAAGCTGCTACAGGCTGCTATTGGCTGCTACAGGCTACTATAGGCTGCTACAGGCTGCTACAAGCTGCTACAAGCTGCTATAGGCTGCTACAAGCTGCTTCAAGCTGCTACAGGCTGCTACAAGCTTCTACAGGCTGCTATAGGCTGCTACAGGCTGCTACAGGCTGCTACAGCCTGATACATGTTGCTACAAGCTGCTACAGGCTGCTATAAGAGGCTGCTCCAAGCTGCTCCAAGCTGCTACATGCTGCTACAGGCTGCTACAGGCTGCTTTAGGAGGCTGCTACAGGCTGCTATAGGAGGCTGCTACTGGCTGCTATAGGAGGCTGCTACAGGCTGCTATAGGAGGCTGCTACAGGCTGGAACAGGCTGCTACAGGCTGCTACAGGCTGCTATAGGATGCTGCTACAGGCTGCTATAAGAGGCTGCTACAGGCTGCTATAGGAGGCTGCTACAGGCTGCAACAGGCTGCTACAGGCTGCTATAGGAGGCTGCTACAGGCTGCTACAAGCTGCTATAAGCTGCTACAAGCTGCTACAGGCTGCTATAAGAGGCTGCTACAGGCTGCTATAGGAGGCTGCTACAGGCTGCAACAGGCTGCTACAGGCTGCTATAGGAGGCTGCTACAGGCTGCTACAAGCTGCTACAGGCTGCTATAGGCAGCTACAGGTTGCTATAGGCTGCTATAGGCTGCTATAGGCTGCTACAGGCTGCTATAGGCTGCTACAGGCTGCTCCAAGCTGCTACAGGCTGCTATAGGCTGCTACAGGCTGCTCCAAGCTGCTACAGGCTGCTCCAAGCTGCTACAGGCTGCTATAGGCTGCTACAGGCGGCTCCAAGCTGCTACAGGCTGCTACAGGCTGCTACAAGCTGCTACAGGCTGCTATAGGCTGCTACAGGCGGCTCCAAGCTGCGACAGGCTGCTACAGGCTGCTTCAAGCTGCTACAGGCCGCTACAAGCTGCTACAGGCTGCTACAGGCTGCTACAGGCTGCTACAGGCTGATATAGGCTGCTACAAGCTGCTACAGGCTGCTACAGGCTGCTATAGGCTGCTACAAGCTGCTACAGGCTGCTACAGGCTTCTATAGGCTGCTACAGGCTGCTATAGGAGGCTGCTACAGGCTGCTATAGGAGGCTGCTACAGGCTGGAACAGGCTGCTACAGGCTGCTATAGGAGGCTGCTACAGGCTGCTATAGGAGGCTGCTATAGGCTGCTATAGGAGGCTGCTACAGGCTGCTATAGGAGGCTGCTACGGGCTGCTATAAGAGGCTGCTACAGGCTGCAACAGGCTGCTACAGGCTGCTACAGGCTGCTATAGGCAGCTACAGGTTGCTATAGGCTGCTATAGGCTGCTACAGGCTGCTACAGGCAGCTCCAAGCTGCTACAGGCTGCTCCAAGCTGCTACAGGCTGCTACATGCTGCTACAGGCTGCTATAGGCTGCTACAGGCTGCTATAGGAGGCTGCTACAGGCTGCTTCAAGCTGCTACAGGCTGCTACAATCTGCTACAGGCTGCTACAGGCTGCTACAGGCTGCTACAGGCTGTTATAGGCTGCTACAGACTGCTATAGGCTGCTACAGGCTGCTAGAGGCTGCTACAAACTGCTACAGGCTGCTATAGGAGGCTGCTACAGGCTGCTCCAAGCTGCTCCAAGCTGCTACAAGCTGCTACAGGCTGCAACAGGCTGCTATAGGAGGCTGCTACAGGCTACTATAGGAGGCTGCAACAGGCTGCTACAGGCTGCTATAGGAGGCTGCTACAGGCTGCTACAGGCTGCTTTAGGAGGCTGCTACAGGCTGCTATAGGAGGCTGCTACAGGCTGCTCCAAGCTGCTCCAAGCTGCTACAAGCTGCTACAGGTTGCAACAGGCTGCTATAGGAGGCTGCTACAAGCTGCTATAGGAGGCTGCTACAGGCTGCAACAGGCTGCTACAGGCTGCTACAAGCTGCTACAAGCTGCTATAGGCTGCTACAAGCTGCTTCAAGCTGCTACAGGCTGCTACAAGCTGCTACAGGCTGCTATAGGCTGCTACAGGCTGCTATAGGAGGCTGCAACAGGCTGCTACAGGCTGCTATAGGAGGCTGCTACAGGCTGCTACAGGCTGCTTTAGGAGGCTGCTACAGGCTGCTATAGGAGGTTGCTACAGGCTGCTCCAAGCTGCTCCAAGCTGCTACAAGCTGCTACAGGTTGCAACAGGCTGCTATAGGAGGCTGCTACAAGCTGCTATAGGAGGCTGCTACAGGCTGCAACAGGCTGCTACAGGCTGCTATCGGCTGCTACAGGCTGCTACAAGCTGCTACAAGCTGCTATAGGCTGCTACAAGCTGCTTCAAGCTGCTACAGGCTGCTACAAGCTGCTACAGGCTGCTATAGGCTGCTACAGGCTGCTATAGGCTGCTACAGCCTGCTTTAGGAGGCTGCTACAGGCTGCTATAGGAGGCTGCTACAGGCTGCTATAGGAGGCTGCTACAGGCTGGAACACGCTGCTACAGGCTGCTATAGGATGCTGCTACAGGCTGCTATAGGAGGCTGCTATAGGCTGCTATAGGAGGCTGCTACAGGCTGCTATAGGAGGCTGCTACGGGCTGCTGTAGGAGGCTGCAACAGGCTGCTACAGGCTGCTATAGGAGGCTGCTACAGGCTGCTACAGGCTGCTTTAGGAGGCTGCTACAGGCTGCTATAGGAGGCTGCTACAGGCTGCTCCAAGCTGCTCCAAGCTGCTACAAGCTGCTACAGGTTGCAACAGGCTGCTATAGGAGGCTGCTACAAGCTGCTATAGGAGGCTGCTACAGGCTGCAACAGGCTGCTACAGGCTGCTATAGGAGGCTGCTACAGGCTGCTACAGGCTGCTTTAGGAGGCTGCTACAGGCTGCTGTAGGAGGCTGCTACAGGCTGTTATAGGAGGCTGCTACAGGCTGCAACAGGCTGCTACAGGCTGCTATAGGAGGCTGCTACAGGCTGCAACAGGCTGCTACAGGCTGCTACAGGCTGCTATAGGAGGCTGCTACAGGTTGCTATAGGAGGCTGCTATAGGCTGCTACAGGCTGCTACAGGCTGCTATAGGAGGCTGCTACAGGCTGCTATAGGAGGCTGCTACAGGCTGCTATAGGAGGCTGCTACAGGCTGCAACAGGCTGCTACAGGCTGCTATAGGAGGCTGCTACAGGCTGCAACAGGCTGCTACAGGCTGCTACAGGCTGCTATAGGAGGCTGCTACAGGTTGCTATAGGAGGCTGCTATAGGCTGCTACAGGCTGCTACAGGCTGCTACAGGCTGCTATAGGAGGCTGCTACAAGCTGCTACAGGCTGCTACAGGCTGTTATGGGCTGTTACGGGCCTGCTCCAATGGCAAAGGGATTGTTGACGTTTCGACTCCTACACAAGTCTCCCAACAGTCTAATTCTCCCCTCTCTGGCTGAGGTGTACAGCTGAAACTACCAACATGTTGTTCAGTGACATGGTTGTCCAGTGGTCCTCCAAAGAAAGTTAAGTTAGGGATACTAGGTCCTGGCACAGGGAGAGGAGTGCGGTAGGGTTCAGTCTCTTAGCCTGGTCCCAGATCTGTTTGTGCTGTGGCGTGACAATGACCGTAGGAGTTGGCAAGGCAGCTGAAACAGATCTGGGACCACAAGTACAACAATATATTTTTTAACTAAATTAGGTTATGTTTGTTGTACAATCACAGTCTTCTACCCACTTGTTATCATTTTGACTGTATTTGACTGTATTTGAGATGTTTGTGTGTGTGCGTGTGTGTGTGTGTGTGTGTCAGGAGGCCTAACAGTGCTCATCAACAGACAGGATGTCAGTCAGATCTCACCATTGTAATAAGGGAGATGTTGTCACCCAACAGGGGAAATGGACATTAATGTGTGAGGGTGACTGAGGACGAGCAAGGAGTCTGGCTCTGAGTGTGTGAAACTAGCTACATACACACACACATGTGCACACACACACACAGAGACCAAAGCACACATACACACCATCCCAACAAGACAGGACCCCACCTGCAGCTGCAGTCCCCCTCCCTAAGCTGTCCCAGATAAATAGCAGCATTGATAGGTTCTCACCTCAGTCTCCTGGTGAGACAAAGGGAAACATGGGAGACATTACCAGGGAGACTGACTGAGGAGCAGACATAGTGGGAATTCAGTCCTATTCCCAAACAACCTGTGTTCCTGTCACCTCCTATTCCAGCTGGTCACTTCACACACAAAACCATCACAAGGCACACTAACACACACAGGTGGGGCCGGCCAGAGATGGGTGGGGCTGGGTGGAGATGTGTGGGGCTGGGTAGAGATGGGTGGGGCTGGGTGGAGATGGGTGGGGCTGGGTAGAGATGGGTGGGGCTGGGTGGGGCTGGGTAGAGATGGGTGGGGCCGGCCGGAGATGGGTGGGGCTGGGTGGAGATGGGTGGGGCTGGGTAGAGATGTGTGGGGCCGGCCAGAGATGGGTGGGGCTGGGTGGAGATGGGTGGGGCTGGGTAGAGATGGGTGGGGTTGGGTAGAGATGGGTGGGGCTGGGTAGAGATGGGTGGGGCTGGGTAGAGATGGGTGGGGCTGGGTGGAGTTGGGTGGGGCTGGGTAGAGATGGGTGGGGTTGGGTAGAGATGGGTGGGGCTGGGTGGAAATGGGTGGGGCTGGGTAGAGATGGGTGGGGCTGAGTAGAGATGGGTGGGGCTGGGTGCGATTAAGGGAGGGATGGAATGCAGATGAGGTAGGCGGAATGGGGTATGGTGGGGGGGTTGGGACAGGGGGGTTTGTTGCTAAATAGGGCAGGGTGGAGTGGGTGTGTGTGGGGTGTTGTTGAGAATATTGGACCACTACATCATGTGGTCTGCTGGTTTAAAACAAAGAGCCCCTGGTCCAATTTGAAACCCCAGAGACTAGGGGGCTTGTTGTGCACTCCGCATCCAGCCTCCAGTAGTGTACTTAAAGGGAGGGGGTGAAGGTAGTTAAGTTCAGGTGGGCCCTGCTCTGGACTTCAAACACTCACATTAGAACCAACAGTCACTCACAGGATATTGCACTGTGTGGATGGTGAGAGAGAGGACGCTTTGTATCGGGCCCATTAGAGCATAAACCGATACTAATGAAGCCATTTCCTGTACAAACGGAGCGACTCGGGAAGAAATTCCCTCTGCTTTTAATCCAGTCCCAGTTAAAACGCTGGGATTTGGTACTGGGTCGTTCTTTCACACTGGTTACTGGGATTTGGTACTGGGTCGTTCTTTCACACTGGTTACTGGGATTTGGTACTGGGTCGTTCTTTCACACTGGTTACTGGGATTTGGTACTGGGTCGTTCTTTCACACTGGTTACTGGGATTTGGTACTGGGTCGTTCTTTCACACTGGTTACTGGGATTTGGTACTGGGTCGTTCTTTCACACTGGTTACTGGGATTTGGTACTGGGTCGTTCTTTCACACTGGTTACTGGGATTTGATACTGGGTCGTTCTTTCACACTGGTTACTGGGATTTGGTACTGGGTCGTTCTTTCACACTGGTTACTGGGATTTGGTACTGGGTCGTTCTTTCACACTGGTTACTGGGTTTGGTACTGGGTCGTTCTTTCACACTGGTTACTGGGATTTGATACTGGGTCGTTCTTTCACACTGGTTACTGGGATTTGGTACTGGGTCGTTCTTTCACACTGGTTACTGGGATTTGATACTGGGTCGTTCTTTCACACTGGTTACTGGGATTTGGTACTGGGTCGTTCTTTCACACTGGTTACTGGGATTTGGTACTGGGTCGTTCTTTCACACTGGTTACTGGGATTTGGTACTGGGTCGTTCTTTCACACTGGTTACTGGGATTTGGTACTGGGTCGTTCTTTCACACTGGTTACTGGGATTTGGTACTGGGTCGTTCTTTCACACTGGTTACTGGGATTTGGTACTGGGTCGTTCTTTCACACTGGTTACCAGCGGAACCCCTCAGGAAAGTTAATTACGCATGATTAATGGAGCGGTTTCCTTCCAATGATATCTGTGACAGCACAAAGCTGTCGCAAGGCTTGTCAGGGAGAATTTGAGCTGAATAAGTATTTATGTGATCGTATGTGATGGGTCTCCTCTCACCAGCACCGGCCCTCATCAATCAAGACCTAGCTGCTCACAGTACTGGGAAATTGGTCTATCAGCGTGGCTGGGCTCCCAATACCCCCCCTCCACCCTCCTCCTCCATCCACCTCCCCTCCTCCCCATTCAATCAGGCCTGGGGCTACAATGCTTCTTTAGCTCTTACTTCTGACCAACACAGGGGTCACAGGGGTGGGGGGGGAGCGGGGGGGAGTCAGAGCTGAGCCCATCCATTACAGCTCTTGTTTCTCTCAGTGGCAGCCGGACGACGGGTTTCTATTAGGAGCTCCCGTCTATTCAGCACCAAGATTACACTAGCCCCCCCAAGCCAGCCTTGGTCTCCCCACCCCCCCTCGCCCATTCCTACCCACCCTGGGGGCCTCTGCCGCCTCAACTCCTGCCCCTCATCCCCCCTTCAGTGTTTTACACCGCACAGTCAGTGTTTTTTTCTCTGGCCGAGATGACAATAAACAGCAGAGAGAGCGAGAGCGAGAGCGAGAGAGAGAGAGAGAGAGAGAGAGAGAGAGAGAGAGAGAGAGAGAGAGAGAGAGAGAGAGAGAGAGAGAGAGAGAGAGAGAGAGAGAGAGAGAGAGAGAGAGAGAGAGAGGGAGAGGGACCTGGCCACTGGCTGGAGGGGAAGAATGAGAGGAGACACTCTGACCTGTGGTTTAGTGCTGTTGGCTGGGTGTGGATGGGTGTAGACTCTCTGCACTGTCGGCCCGGGTAACGGGATGGCTTTGAAGTACCGCCATGTATACACACAGTCCTTCCCATCCCATCAGTATCCCCTTAACCCCCCCCCCCACACACACACATACATACTCTCTCTCTTTCATAAACAGATGTGAAGAGCTTGAGCACCTGGTTAGAAACATTGGGGCCATCTCGGTCTAAAATGTACACAGTCCTGGATCAGTCCTAGTTACATCATCAATATGAGCCGGCCTAGATTTCATCATTAACACGGGCCGATGGAAGATCAAACCGCCACACCTCCTGTGTTTAAGAAGCTCGTTTGTCTCCCTGGGTTGAAGAGACTCTTCATTTACTTAATATGTGTTAGCACTTGAGTGCCGCAAGAGAGAATACTGTTAGGGTTGCAACCCTCGGGTGAATGGATGGGGGTCTTCCTGTCAACGTGAGAGAGAGAGACAGTGCGCCTGTCAAACAAACAGAAATTGAATACGTCGCCTTTTATCAGAATATCCACAGTGTGTAAATACTCCCTCTCTCTAGATTATGACTAACCTCACTTCTTATAAACACCAGGAGTGAACACATTTGTCAGGGACATAGAGCTGAGGGTGTGAGGAAGCTGGAATTTTCTACTCTTCTCAGGGCAAAGGAGGCTCTACTTGGGAAGGAGGGAGGGGAGGAGAGGAGGACAGGGGTGGGGAGGAGAGGAGAGGAGGGGAGGACAGGGGTGGGGAGAAGAGGAGGGGAAGGGAGGAGAGGAGAGGAGGACAGGGGTGGGGAGAAGAGGAGGGGAAGGGAGGAGAGGAGAGGAGGACAGGGGTGGGGAGAAGAGGAGGGGAAGGGAGGACAGGAGAGGAGGACAGGGGTGGGGAGAAGAGGAGGGGAAGGGAGGAGAGGAGGAAAGAGGTGGGGAGAAGAGGAGGGGAAGAGAGGAGGGGAGAGGAGAGGAGGACAGGGATGGAGAGAAAAGGAGGGGAAGGGAGGGGAGGAGAGGAGGAAAGGGGTGGGGTGGGGTGGAGAGGGGGGGAAAGGAGGAGAGGAGAGGAGGACAGGGGTGGGGTGGAGAGGAGGGGAGGGGAGGAGAGGAGGAAAGGGGTGGGGAGGAGAGGAGGGAAAGAAAGGAGAGGAGAGGACAGGGTGGGAAGGAGCGTGTGTGTGTGCATGCGTGTGGAGAGGAGGAGAGGAGGACGGGGTGGGAAGGAGAGTGTGTGTGTGCATGTGTGTGGAGAGGAGGAGAGGAGAGGAGGACGGGGTGGGAAGGAGAGTGTGTGTGTGCATGTGTGTGGAGAGGAGGAGAGGAGGACGGGGTGGGAAGGAGAGTGTGTGTGTGCATGCGTGTGGAGAGGAGGAGAGAAGAGGAGGACGGGGTGGGAAGGAGAGTGTGTGTGTTTGTGTGTGTGTGTGCATGCGTGTGGAGAGGAGGAGAGAAGAGGAGGACGGGGAGTCTGGGTGGGGCACGCCAGTACTTTAAGACTCTCTCACTCTCTCTGGCTGGTTTAGGGCCTGCTGGCAGTGGCTGGACGAGTTCACAGGATCGGAATGCTTCTGCAGGGGCAGCGTAATCAGGACCAACTTCCTCTAATTGAGAAACAAGGTTGCCTCGCTCCACGGGTCTTTTGTTTCAGTCGGGCCACGCTGACAGAAAGGAGGAAGCTGCCGTCTGACAGCTACGGGACATGTTGTGTGTGTGTAAAAACAGTGTGTCCCTTTGTGTGTGTGTGTGTGTGTGTGTGCATGTGCGTATGCGTGTGTGTGTGTGTGTGTGTGTGTGTGTGTGTGTGTGTGTGTGTGTGTGTGTGTGTGTGTGTGTGTGTGTGTGTGTGTGTGTGTGTGTGCATGTGCGTATGCGTGTGTGTGTGTGTGTGTCTAAGCATGGACAGTAACTATGGTGTCTATATCTGGGTCTGTGCCACACGTGTACTGTATTTATGTGGGTATGTTTGTTTGTTCTGAGCCATCTCTCCACATGCAAACAGAGAGATTTAAAGGGGCAGTTAAACACTAAATAACTCATACCCTCCCAATGCTAGTCTCTCTCAGTGCAGTCGGACACACCACTAACCTCTGTCTTTAACTGTTCAACTAACCCGTAGGTCCATAACGGTACTGTATCCAGACAACTAACATGTTTGTTACTCGTCTGTTCCTGCGTAAGCGAACACCTCCATTGTGGCTTTCCTTTATGAGTATCTCAGAGAAAGACTACTGACCTAGGATCAGGTCTCCTTTGTCGATATAATCATTGTGATCGAAAAATCTAAACTGAGCCAAGATCAGAGGTGCTTTGTGATTGTGAAAACCGGCCCTGATTCCTTCCAGGTTAATGTCCTGGCTTAAAGGGGTTTTGTTGCTTTTCTCCAGCAGCTTATAGAGCGTGGGCCTGGGACTTTTGTCTTTGTTAAATGTTGTGTGACAATGGAATTTTCAGAGGTGCCATCCAGATAAAGAAGTGAATTGCGAGCGAAGGGGAGAGAGGTCGGGTATGATGATGATATGGGTGGGTGTCATGCTCCTTCAGTTGTGCCAGAGTGGGGAGGAAGGGAGGGAGGGATGGTCTGGTCATAGTTCAGCAGTCCTCCATCACTGCGGGCCCCAGATCCACCATCGATCCCCGGCACACCCCGCCAGCAGACACCACCTGTGATTGATCCCCAAATCAGTCCCTCACAAACCAGCGCCGTAAAAACCATAACAACCCATCATAAAAGCTGATTTATCTCTCCCCGGCCCCAGCCTCCGGTTCCAATATTAACCCAAAAGTGTATGACACCAGAATGATTGGTCTGGAATTGAATAAACCTTGAGTATTGACGCACCATGTCTGATGACTCAATCAAGTCGGACTGCTGCAATGTGCCATGGTGTGATTGCATTGTTTCAGGGTTGAGGGTAGACCTGTATGCCCACACATCACACACACATACACACCTTTTGACTGTTGGGGAGGAGATGGGAGCATAATGCATAGTTTCTCAAATAAGTCTCAGATTCCCAGGATTTGTGTGAACTGCAGCGAAATCAGATGTGTGTGTGTGTGTGTGTGTGTGTGTGTGTGTGTGTGTGTGTGTGTGTGTGTGTGTGTGTGTGTGTGTGTGTGTGTGTGTGTGTGTGTGTGTGTGTGTGTGTGTGTGTGTGTGTGTGTGTGTGTGTGTGTGTGTGTGTGTGTGTGCTCGTGCGTGCGTGCGTGCGTGTATGTGTGTGTGTATGTGTGAATTCCAACTGGAAGCTGTGTCATATAATGAGAGTGTTGGTCTGAATGGCAAAAGCATGTCGGAGCTGTACCATGTACCCTGTACTCAGCACAAAGATCTCAGTTAAATATAATTCTGGCCAAACTTATGGGCCTCTGATGGTGCTGGAAACCGGTGAATCCTTAAATAGGAGCTGCTCCACTAACCCATGGAAGAGGGTTAGTGAGTTTGTTGGCTTTTTCTGACGTTCTTGAGTATTTTTTTTTTGCATTGATATTGCAAATTACTTTGGACTCCAATGAGGATGTTTTCAAAGTAAATCACTGTCTTACAATACAGGCAAGTGCTCACCCACAAAAAATGCATGCACTGATTCTCGTTTTGGGTATTATTTACATTTACATTTACATTTAAGTCATTTAGCAGACGCTCTTATCCAGAGCACTTACAAATTGGTGCATTCACCTTATGCCATCCAGTGGAACAGCGACTTTACAATAGTATTATTATTATTATGGATAGTATTATTATGGAGGCAGAATGTGTTGGTTTCTTAGATCATTGGAAAGTCCTTGTGAATTAAATGTGTGGTTTTGGTATTTTCTGTCATTAAAAGGTGTGTGCAGACCTAACACGAAAAAAATAAACGTTTCAAGAAATGGGGCAATTCATGGAAAGCCGTATTTGGAAAGGCACGCCCTCAAGCCATCAACCCGCGCCTTGACTCTGCGCCTTGGTGACGTGTGCGTGATGCCATGGTTATGTCTGAACACCTGCGTGTAAAAACTAGTCAGGGTAAAACTGGTCATTAACAAGTTTACCTTTCTGAAATGACATAAATCTCACCTAGACACCGAGGAGGGGGAGTTTTTAGGGTGGGATGGATGGAGTGGAATGGGCTCTCTTAGAGAAACGGGTGTTTGAGTGTCTTGCTTCATCAGACATTATATGTGACGGCTATTTCACATATCCCGGAAACAGTCAATATTAGCCTTTCAATTGGTCACGGTGTATGAAAAGCACGCAGTCCCTGTCTCAAGTGATCTCCATTTCAAACGTGGCCGGACAGCTCCATAAATGTAATGAATGTGCGACACCCGCTCCTCTGGTCTGAAGTGGTGTGTTCTATTGCATCTTTCCTTACATCAAGGGGCTCTTTTAAAGATGATATCTACGAGCGTTTAAGAAGCAATTTGTTCACCCTGCAGCGACCAACAACATGCTCTAATTACCGGGCTTTATCCGGCCGGGTGGGGCGGGCTGGCTGGCTTGCTGGCCAGGCTTGTTTTACTTTCCAGCTCTCCGACGCTGAATTTATGTTTTCAAAACGTTACCTTTGACTCCAGTGCGACTTTATCGCACCCCGTGGTCCACATACACATACAGAGTTGCCTGTGTGTTGAGGCGCTGCGGAGGAAGTGTCTGTGTGATTACCGCAGCCTGTTGGACCTCTCTCAGACTCAGTAACACCCCCCTCCCCTTCTCCTCCTCCTCCTACTCAGCCCCCCCACCCGCGACGGTGCATTCCTCCGACTGCTCTTTGGAGCAGGGGCACACGCCGGGTAGCTCAAAAAATCAGCTGCATGTATGTTTTCAAGTCCTCGCCCCACTCTCTGATTTGTACATTTACCTCCTCCCACAGTGTGAATAGTAGCCTACATTGTACCTCAGGCCAGTGGTCATGTTTGGTCAATGCCTTGTTTTAACTCTCCAGTCACGTCTAGTCATTTCTGCTGTCAATTCAATTTACTTCATTTTAGCTACAGGAGACGACATATCTTATTCACATGCAGAATCTCTTATAGATGTGGATCTTTCTGGAATCGGAATAAAAGCGAATTGAACCGTCAATGTGCAGCAAAGATACTTTTAAGCACACGTTAAAAATACTTTTAATCACACGTTATTCACTAACATAGATCCGAGTTCATGCATCACATAGCCTATATCTGACAGTATTATAATTATATCAAAACTAAGCTTAACTGTGAGGTTAGACATTCATCACAGCATCCGATTGCTGCTAAAGCCTATACCATAGGCCCATAGGTTAATTAATATATTTTAAAGCAACAGGGATCAAAAAGCTTTTCCTAATTCTCAGTTTATTGCATTGCCTATTTATACTTCGTTTTTTCTAACATCTCCTAGTTATATTTTAGCTGTCAGCATATGTCTGCTTCTCTCCCACTGCTGGTCAGTCTCGGGTGGGAAAGCGCCTGCATGTTGTCGGGATGGAACCTGGCCTGGGCCCCACTGCAGAGCAGAGCTGTCACGGGAGTGGGCTGGGGGGGGGCGCTAAAACAGAACAGACAGTGCCAAAATGATGGGGTACTAATTCGGAAAACACGCAGGGCCCAGTCATCAAAGGCCGAAGAATTTGTAGGAAATCATCCCTCTCCCGGAATGCCTGGCTGACCCCGGCAAATGAAAATAATCCAAAGGAATTAGAAGTGAGCTGGTCTGGTCCTGAGAGCCCCGGGCGGCAGGGAAAACATAGCGGGCGCGCTGTGTCGCTCGGAGGAGCTGGGCTGAGCCAGGGGTCCGCTGACCTTGTCCACATAAAGCTGTGATTTATGAAGTGCAGGGCACAGCAGCGGGGCTTCTGTTTTCTCCCGGAGAACCAAATTACCGAGGTGGAGATTAACACGCGCTCGCAACGGGTCTACTTCCAGACCAAGGAAATGTTTTATTTACATTTTTCCCCTTTCATTTCCTCTGCTCTCTTTTAATGCGAATTGGTCCGTGAGGAGACTCCGGGACTTTTTGGAGGGGTGAGGGGTGGGGGTGTTCGGGGGTGTTCGGTGGGAGAGATAGTAGCCATATGCAAAAATGTCAGTTTCTGCTTTGACTTCAAATTTCAAAAGTATCAATGATATGGTTAATGCAGTGTCTATTTCACTCACCTTGATATGTTTACGATATTGTATTGTATTTGTTATGTATTTTTTTAAATATCGATTAGGTTACATTATAGATATTAGAACACATATTTAGAACACTAACATTTTCAGCATAATCATTACAAAATAAAGTTGTTGGCTAATTCGCAGTGAAGTCACTATAACTGTTCAAATTCTGATAAGTCCTAAAATTACACACCATGACACGGGGGTTGTATCAAAAGTTATATTACTCCTAAATTCGTGTGAGTTTTTAAATATGTTTTTTGCCACCTGATTGAATCGCCTCACACTTAACCAAAATAAATAGTCTAGGTGGGCCCGTCTGTAGAGACTCATGATGGAGGCTTAATGCAGCTTTTCGCCCGTGTCAATGGGAGGTCTCTCCATATGAATGGTGGAACTATTTCATGTGGATTTGGCTGCAATATTTTCTTTTTCTTCCCTTTTTTTCTCTCTTTGGGAGGATGTGCTGGAATTCACCTTATACACAGTGCTTCCATTAGAGCGACTCAGCAGCCTGACTCGTTGCGGCGGTCGGCATCAGGGAGTAGCTCCCTCATGGAGTCAGTTTGCACCTACCCTGCCCAGGAATCCCCACCGAGGGGCTCGTGGTGCCGTAATGCTCTGACTCATACACAAGCTGAGTGTAGATAAACAAGTCAAACAAATGAAGCCCCTTTATAAACCAGATACTCACTAAAGCATTTTGAAGTAAAGCCATATATTTTCAAGGGGATTTAAGTTAAAACTGTAACTAGGCCACTAAGGGACATTCATTGTCACCTTGTTAGCAACTCCAGTGTATATGTGGCTTTGTGTTTTAGGTTATTGTCCTGCTGAAAGGTGAACATGCCTCCCTGTGTCTGTTGGAAAGCAGACTGACCCAGGTTTTCCTCTAGAATTTTGCCTGTTCTTAGCGCTATTCCATTTCTTTTTATCCTAAACTGCCTAGTCTTTGCCGATGACAAGCATACCCATAACATGATGCAGCCACCACCATGCTTGAAAATATGAATAGTGGTACTCAGTGATGAGTTGTGTTGGATTGGCCCCAAACATAGAACTTTGTATTCAGAACATGAAGTTATTTTCTTTGCCATATTTGTTGCAGTGTTACTTTAGTGCCTTGATGCCAACATGATGCATGTTTTGGAATATTTATATTCTGTACAGGCTTCCTTCTTTTCACTCTGTCAGTTAGTTTAGTATTGTGGAATAACGTAAATGTTGTATATCCATCCTCCTTTTTCTCCTGTCACAGCCATTAAACTCTGTAACTGTTTTAAAGTCACCAATGGTGAAATCCCTGAGCGGTTTCCTTCCTCTCCAGCAACTGAGTTCGGAAGGACGCCTGTATCTTTGTAGTGACTGAGTGTATTGATACATACAATATCCCATAATGTCAAAGTAGAATGATGTTTTTAGACATTTTTACAAATCCACAAAAACATTTTTACAAATCCACATTCAAAGGGATATTCAATGTCTGCATTAAATATAAATATATATCTACCAATAGGTGCCCTTCTTTGCAAGGCATTGGGGGAAAAAAAACTGTTTTTTGTGGTTGAATCTGTGTTTGAAATTCACTGCTGGACTGAGAAACTCGCCAATTACAAATAATTGTATGATACAGAGATGAGTCATTCAAAAATAATTTGAAACACTATTATTGCACATAGAGTGAGTCCATGCAACTTATTATGTGACTTAGTTAGCAGATTTTCACTCTTGAACTTATTTTTTTTTTTGCCATAAAATAAAACATTTCAAGACATTTCAGCTTTTCATTTTTAATTCATTTGTAAAAATGTCTAAAAACATAATTCCACTTTAACATTATGATATATTGTATGTATGCCAGTGACACAAAATATGACTTTGATCTATTTAAAATTCAGTCTGTAACACCATAAAATGTGTAAAAAGCCAAGGGGGTGTGAATACTTTCTGAAGGCACTGTAAATAGCCCACTGATATCCTGTGAAACTCAAGCGTAAATAATTTGTTAAAGCAAAGTAGCCTCATGTTTCCTACACTCAATATAAATTGGGAAATGCTTTGAAAATGTAGTGATGGATTTGTCCAATACTTAAACTGAGAACATTTTCCCAAGTAATTGAGTTGCTAAAACAAACAACTAATACAAACAAATCAGCATGAAAACCCTTGAGAAATTTCACAGCACTTTTAAGTCGATGTTCAAAAAACATTATCCGGATGCCGCAGATGTGAAGTGTCACCCAAATCAGAATGAAACGGTAAGTGGCGTAAAATAGGAGAAATAACAAAAGCCTCGAGCAGGCTTTTTGGTTTGTAATCTGTTATTAAACAGCTATTACACACTTTATGTGCTATAATCATAATAACAAAGGCGTGGGTTCTTTTGATAAAGCCGAACTATTTAATATACTTACGTAATATAATGGACTAGACTATATGGCGAGTTTTTCAAATAAACATAAATTAGACTATGGTTTAAAACACTATACATGGGGGCTTTAACAAATGAACAAATGTTTTAAAATTCACTTCCACGGCTCCTCTTATTGTGGATCCAAGAAATGTATTGTAGGTCGTTCAGGTGATTATATATTCAGGCCCATGCAACTGAATCTTTCATGTCTCATCTAGCAATTTAACGCCTTAGTGTAGACGATGTTGTGTGCTGCATTTCTGCGGACGAGAAAGCAATGACCCCCATCTCAATAACTCAGGGTCTCCGCGCTTGACTGATGCACTTTTCTCAGGAGATATAGGCACACAGGCTGGGAACTTCGTTCAGTATGGAAGGCTTACAACTCAAATTTAGGCTATCCATGAATCTAAACCCTGTTAAATTCTCCACTAAAGAAAACACCTATCAAAATGTGTCTGCATGGCATTAAAGAACGCATTGAAAGGCAACTAAAACCTTGTAAATGTTTGTTCAGTTGAGAACGCCATCTCCCGACTATGGAGAGAAGTACAGGCTGAGAAACCGTGAGCGGTCTCTGGTCCAATCTACATTTACCCCAATGGTCCCTGGTCACTCGGACCTGCTAGTGATACCACAAAACCCTTGTTTATCCACAAACGTTTCCTCCCTTTCAGAAAGAGCTCTGGGTCTCTATCAGAATCCTCGATCAGACCCGGAGAGGCCCGGCCAATCACTTTCCCAGATTACTTGCATTTAATACACAATGGATCATAAAACAAATCCCTCATCCTGACAGGAAGAAAATAGAACAGCTCATAGCTCGAGCTTTCCCAATTTATGGCTAAATTAAAAAGGCTTCCAACAATGGACAAGTCGAGGAAAGGCAGGAAATCAATGAGCTGCGGACCGGGGGCTCTTTTGGGTTCTCAAGCAGCGCGGACTATGGGAATCTCTGGCGAGGTCCACCTTATTTACACATGATTTTTCCTGTCCTTCCTGCACATTTGCTCTGCAATTTCATCAAACAATGGGAATTATCTGGGATAGAAGGTCAATGTCACAGATAGCGGCCACTGAGACATATTAATAATCTCTTCGCCCCCCCACTCCCCTCACCCTCTCCCAGAACATTATAGACTCCTGTTCATGCTTGCCCTGAATAACCAAGTAGGCTATAGCCTACTTTTCTATTATTCTAAGTGGTCTATTTTTTTCCGATTTGATTATCCAAAAGAGTTTAGAGTTGGACATAAATGTTAAGAAAAAAGAGTGAAAATTATTATTGTAAAAATAAAAATAAGTTTAAACATACAAACAAGCAACAACAATAAAATCAGAAAAAAGTCTTAATTGTATGTATGTTGGCCCTGCTGTATATGCAAGCTGTTACCATTCATTGCAGATAAAGCTTAGCAGAATCATATTTAGAAAGCTATAAATTGGATTGGCATGTTTAGAAATGTGTGTAACAACACCATGCAGGACGACGGCATGTTGGTCACCTGCGTCCTACGTCTCTCAGAGCGGTGAGGGCGAGACAGGTCACTGGGGCGCATGCCTTGTCTGTCCCGTAAAACAGGTGCTCCAAGCAAACAAGGAACGCGTCACTTAGGCCTAACAATAAAAGTTGTTGTTTTCACTTGGACTATTAATGAGGCTTTATTTAATTAAAACAATGCATTTTACACGCCATTACGTATTTTATTAACAACACAATTGTTTTTTTAAACGTACAATATTCTTAGATGAGAGTCACTGTCATCATTCAGTAGTCTAAGCTAATAGCATTTTGTGCTTTAACTGGGCTTGGAGTGAGCCGCGAACCCACCCCTCATTGCTTAGGGAAAAACGAGTGGAACGCGAATGATTGCATAATTATTCGGTGGTTTCATCAAAGGCAAATTGGGCTGGTGTGTGAATGTAGTCAATCCCATAGAAGCCCATCCCGACCTCTCTCTGACCTCGCCTCTCCACCGGTCCCCTGTCACTTTAAAATTTACTGCGGGTAGCGTCGCTCAACTTCCGACTGCGGACAGGCAAGATAGCCCGTTTTGCATTGCTCTCTATGGATGGGCGAGCAAGATCCTCTTTAAGAGACAGTCCGTGAAACAGAAACACACACATCACACAGTACGGGACGCGCAAGTAGGTGGGCGATCCTTCCATCTCACTATCACGCGCCGTGGGGAGAGAGAAAGGAAAAGTTGAATCGTCGCTCGCTCCGCCGCGCTGACACCTGGGAACAGTGAAGGTTCAGAAAGAGAGGAGCGGACGAGACGGGCTCGCGCGGACGGGCTCAATTTGGACCAAGTTAATGTGCCTAGGGATTATGCCGGTGTCTACATGACAATAAGCGAGCGAGCGAGAGAGAGAGAGAGAGGAGCAAACGTCTTGTGGGTCGGAGAAAGAGAAAATACACTGTTAAATCCCTTGGCGCTTTCAAGAACACAGGGCACTACACAAATGGAGCAAAACTAAACGAACGATACATTTTCACATTTTTGTGCTTATTTCCAAACAAGGCATTGCAGTTTTCATCAACTGTTTTTTTTTTAAATTATTTCTGCGCAAGTCGTATTTGCCGATATTGTATTGTTTCACCAATTGTGCAGAGGATTTACCACGGTAAGCAGCGATCTATTCTGTAACCTTTTTTTTTATTACCAAACGAACATTTTATTTAACGTGTTCTTTCTCAGTGATACAATTATGGTCATTAATTGTATGAGCTCTCAATATAAATTAATTGTCAAAACTATTGACAAGTATTTTTAAAGAGTGAGTCAATACGTTTTCATCAGACATTATTAAATATTGTAGGCAACATAAACATCGATTGGTGTTCTTAACCGGTATTCAGTTATGGATCAGAACATTATGTATTGCTTCTTCTTCACGTAACTGTTATCGCTTATCATTTCCTGCCGTTTAATTGTTTCCGAATCAAGTTTATTTTCTATGTCAGTAATAGGCTATATGATTTATTTTTTTAAATCGTGTCTATAGGCATATTATTGGTTCGTTTTTATTGATTAAAACGTTATTTGTGTTTAAATTATAGGCAATAAGTAAGATGTCATTTTGCATTGTCTTGCGGAATTTAATTCATAATGCAAAGGGAATTGAGCAAATAGATAAAGATTATGTGCATTTTCCCACACGTGTGCTTATCACATTTTCAAGGCAGGCCAGAAAAAAACGAGCATTAAGCTATTTTGTTATTTTGTTTTATTATTTGTAACTTATGTTATACAACGACGGGGCCACGGTGGGCATGGGCACTGCAACGAACTCCTGTCCTGGCTGACATTCACAGTGGCCTTTTCACACGATGTATATCTCTCCTTAATTCGTTGTAAAAAATTATCATATTTCGGAATAATTATCAGGCCTATCATTTATCTATTCCTAGCATCTATCGAAGTAGAATGACGTTTTATTGTACGTATAGGCCTGCTTTGGTCATATGGTAATATAGTTAATTTACTGAATATTTTAGGGTAGTTAATTATGCCTACATAGCTTCTAATAAAGTCGAAATTAGGGAGTTCTTTATAAAACGGGTTGTTTCTTTTGAGTGAATTGCATGTCGCAGCCCGCTTGGGTTAACGTGTTTTGGCCCTTTTCACTCCTAAATATTAGGCGCTATTGTTCAATATATCCTCATCATCAAACCTCTGAGAGACTTTTCAATCAACTTCAGCTTTATAATAATATTACGTTTTATTTAAAAAGAAAACCAGTTGATATCAGGAATTGTGGAATAGAGTAAAAGTTTCAACAAATGTTAATACGAATATAAATGTGTAATAATCATTTAATTACACCGTTTTTTTGTTTCGACAAAATAGCAACACTGATTTTGGGGTTGCTTTTTGTGCTTTAATTTATTCAGCACAACTCAGTATTTCATTTGTTGGTCACTTGATAATAAGCATTGTTATGAAACATGTTGCACACAGTGAAATGGCTCCAATATGTTCGTTATCATTACCATATTCATGGGATAATTGTAAATGTTCAGCAATAAAGAAATACATTCGTTTTGATGTCTTAAAAACATTGTTTTACACATGCCTTTTAGTTCAGCACAGTGACATTCAGCACAGTGATATTCTCTATTGCGTTTCACTGCTGTCATAGAGAGTGTGACTGTTCGTGTGTATGAGTTTGAGTGGGTTTTTCATTTGTGTGTGTGTGAGAGAGCAGGACCCAGTTCAAGGTGTGTGTGTATGTGTGTGTGTGTGTGTTCCTGTCCTGCGTGTGTAATACTGCAGCCTCACAACAGTGTGGCCTTGTTTCTCGGTGGGAGGTATGTGGTTCGTCCATGTGGACACAGTAACCTGTGCAGAATCAGATAGAGATCAAAGTGTTAACCCCCCCTCCCCCCCTCCCCCCTCCCCTCCCCTCTCTACCTCTCCAGATCTTGGACGGGTCGGGCCATGTAAAGTTCTGTGTGGATGCCAGCGAGCCTGATATCGGGAGCTGGCTGAAGCACATCCAGTTTTCCCCCACGGCCCACCAACACAACCTGACGCCGTGCCAGATAGATGATCAGGTATGTGAAGAGAAGACCGCCCTCCTACCTGCCACAGGGCCTCAGTGAACCCCCATGTCCTGCCTGCCTGCCTGTTGTTGTGTTATAAGGTGTTATTGTGATCTAGTTCAGATAGCCCCCCCCACACACACACACACACCCTACCTCAGAGGGCCCATCTGTGTGTTGTGTTTCTGTGTAATTGTGTCTTGGCTTCGGTGTGTCGAGGACCACAGGGCCAGATCACACACACCACACACGGCTGCCGTGCTGATAGTCACAGACACTTCACACACGCTTGCACTGTAAACCTCCAGATATGTGTGGAATGCCCCATGGCTCTTTCTCTCCTCACCTGGGAAAGACAGGACAGGAAGTCCTATCTGACACATCGGGGCATTTTCACTTCACTCATTCACTGGTTAAATCGTATTTTATGGACTCAGATTACACACACACACTCCGATAGTAAGGGAGACTTTATTTGTCATGGACAGTGCATTCCATGTCTTGGTGGAAGATACATTGATAGAAACGTTTGCATCACTTTTCATTACTTCTTCATAAATAGCTTCTACATACTTGTATATGTTGCATATAACAGATAAGGAATCGGTTTCAAATGTAATATTGATGACTGGATGTAATTTGTAACTAGAAACATTGTCATCATGATTGTACTCATCATTAACATTATCATAACGTCACTATACAAACGATTGTTTAACACTCCAAATGATTTAGGAAAAGTGTATTATTTGCTATAGTGCACTGTGTATGCCCCCTATAAGAGCTCTGGTCCAAAGTAGTGCACTATGTAGGGAATAGGGTGCCATTTGAGACGCAGGCCAATGTGATGCAGTGTTTGATGTAGCCTTCTGATTGGCCCTCTCTCTGAGGTGTGACTGACTGTCTTCACTGTGGTTCTGCTCGGGTGTCTGTCTAAGTCTGGCCTGGATCATGGACAAGGCTGTGATGAGATTATTGTTCGGTACCACACACTGTCACGACACTGTCTTCATATGTCTTCCGGTCAACCCTCGTGTTCGTCATAGCACAGCAACGGCCCACAAAGCCCGTCGAGGCGTAAATGACGTGTGTAAAGTGAAGTGGTCTGGTTGGATGTCAGGAAAGTCTGTCAGTTATGCCGGTTTCTATCAGAGTATGAATGTGTGTGTTTGTTTGTCTTTTATATGCCTCGTAATCCACACGCTGTGCAGGATCGGGCCCTTGAGCAGGACTATGTGTATGTTCATTGCGGTTCTGATGGCTCCCCGTGCTCCTCATCCTAAAGCTGGATGTGAGGAATGTCGTCCCTTACCTCCTTCCAACAGGTTTTACAGCTGCTGGGAAGTGCTGACTGTGAAGTCAGCCTGAAACCACATATTACACCCTCTTACACAATCAGTCCCACATTGTGGACTAGCCTGGCTTCAATCCTCTTATTTCTGACCTATTCCTGTTTATAATAAAACTTTATGTCCAATCTCAAGAGGGTGAGGAAAGTAAAGGAGAGGAAGAGGGGAGTGGAGGAAGGGAGGAGAGAGAAGAAAGAGAGCTAGAAGAACGGTCAGGGGTTCCTACTTGTGTGTGTGTGCGTGCGTGCGCGTGCGCGTGCGTGTGTGTGTGTGTGTGTGTGTGTGTGTGTGTGTGAGTGTGTGTGAATGTTCGGGCATAGAGAATAGCAAGGCTTGCGTAGTGCTGCAGCAGTGTGTGATCATGTCTTAGCTATAAAGTACAAACATGTGTAACATGTTATTTTAAACAGTGTTATTACCGATAAAAATAACTATTCATCAACGTTCTGCAATGCAGTCGGTGACTATTGGGTCTCATTCAATCAATGATCTGAGATCAGATCTGTTGGAGGGTACAAAAAAATATAAAAGAATTCAGCACCGTAGCGGTGACTAAAACTGCTCTCTGGTCAGATTCACCTGTGATCATCACTGAGCATTGTACAGAGAACAGATTTGAAGTACATTTAGTTTGGGAAATGTCTCAACCATATCCCACACGTACAGTAGCCTACATGGAACAGGCTGAAGGGTAAATGGATTAGCGGTGTAATTCTCATGATCTGACGAGCGACTAAAGACTCTTTCATAAGACTGTGGATGGATATGAGGGCTAATCTCATTAGCCATATTGATTCTCCCACGCCGCACAAAGAGACATGAAGTGGATGAATTGACTGTTTTAATGTGTGAAAGGTTCTGTGATCATAGAAATAGACTGGAGAGCTGAGTGTCTCAGTGTGGAAGTGCTGATCTAGTGTCAGTTTTGTCTTTTGGATCATAATGAATACAATTATATAGACAGGGAGGACCTGATCCTAGATCAGGACTCTAGCTGGTGGCTGGCATACCTGATAGATGACCTATCTGAGAGGAAGGACGTTGGAGGAACAGAGAGGGCGGGTCAGTGTCCAGAGGAAAATCGGACTCTTTGTTTGCACTTGTGACTAATGATGTCAAGGCAACCCACTCTCCAAGATAATAGCCTCTGATACGTCTGTAGTTATGACCTCTACAAGAAACAGAGTGAGAGAGAGAGAGAGAGAGAGAGAGAGAGAGAGAGAGAGAGAGAGAGAGAAAGAGAGGGAGAGTGTATTGTGTGTGTGCATGTTTATGCATGTGTGTCTGCTCATGTGTTTGTCTATGTGTGTGTGTGCGTGTGAGTATGCGAGTTTTTCTAGGTACCTATCCTCAGTGCCTCCTTGTGTTTTATGTTAGCCCAATCCCCCGTTGATAATGCAAGGTAATAAAGTCTAATAATGATTGTGTATCCTGTGACTCCTGGCTGGCTCTGGAGGTCAAGGCTTGGGGCTCTGGAGGTCAAGGCTTGGGGCTCTAGAGGTCAAGGCTTGTGGCTCTAGGGGTCAAGGCTTGGGGCTCTAGAGGTCAAGGCTTGGGGCTCTAGAGGTCAAGGCTTGGAGCTCTAGAGGTCAAGGCTTGGGGCTCTGGAGGTCAAGGCTTGGGGCTCTAGAGGTCAAGGCTTGGGGCTCTAGAGGTCAAGGCTTGGGGCTCTGGAGGTCAAGGCTTGGGGCTCTGGAGGTCAAGGCTTGGGGCTCTGGAGGTCAAGGCTTGGGGCTCTCTATCCTCGTTGGTTCTCGTCTAGTCCAAAGGTGTGGCTGGCTGGCCCTCACAGTGTGAACTCAAACCCTGTTCTTATCTAGCTCTCTGTTATTTCTAGCTTCTGTCCATTTACAGCCCCAGACTAGGCTTCTCTCATTCTGTGTCAGCCAGCCCTTATAGGGGCAACTCATAAGGCTTTTTGAGAGGAGTTGGAGATCTGTACAGTGCAGAAACGTTCAACCAGTTTGTGTGTTTGTGTGTGTGTGTGTGTGTTTGCGTGCTTATGTGTATGTGTGTTTCGGGGTGTGTACGGTATGCTTGTTTGTGTGTGTTTGAGTGTTTGTCTGTGGCGGCCCACAGGGAAGGGGTGTTGCTGAGGGGAATTCCCCCATGTTGATACTCACTGCAGTGCCTGTGTGCCAGATTGTACACCATCTGCATAAGAGCAGAGATACGAGCTGCAGTAACTTGCTCCCCGCGGCCACATTCTGCCCCTTCTGTGCCACGGTCCACTAGCGGCTGTAACCTAAACCCAGATCAATTTGTGCTGTCTTGCCAACTCTTTGTCACTCATTGTCACGCAAGACAACACAAACAGATCTGGGATCAGGCTAGCTGTACCCCTGATAGCTTTTCAAAGACTCTATCAGTTTCTGAGGGCGGAATCCCTGCAGCCCTAGATGGCTGTCTGAACTGGTCTGTTATTGTTCCCAACCATCCATATTATTGTGGCCTGTTGGTCTGAGGGCTAAAGTCCTGGACTGAGAGCTGTTGACCGCGCTAGACCGGCAAGAAGGAGCTGGGAGGGGGTGAGAGGGGGGCTCTATACAGACGAGGGGGGCAGCTGAGAGAGCTAGCCGCTCGTCTATTTGGACCCTCTCAGTTCCCTGCATTCTCCTCCTGAACAATGGGGTCGAGGCTGGCTCCCATCTGACCAGGCCGCTTGGCCCTCGCCCTCGCTGCCGCCACGCAGCACTGATGTCACGGTGAGCCGGGTACGTTATCTCCCAGGGCCTGTGTCCCTGTGACCCGCGCCCTTGTCAGTGTCCCTGTGTCTCCCCTGTCATATTCCTAATAACTCCCCCCCCCCCTTCCCGTCCAAATGTCACCACGGTGCTGTAAGGGAAGTTAGTAAGTTAAACCTTCAAGGCGTGCCAAAAATAACGCCATCTGTGATTGTTTGGCAGAGCATCTATTGTGTTCGTATGGGAAGTCCCACAGATCTCAGGGTCTCTCAGATGACCCATTCACTATAGCCCCCCCCACACGCACACACCTTGGAGTGTTTTATATTGTGTAGATTGTGTGTGTAGTGTGTAGTAGTGTCTGTGAATGTGTGTTTGTGTGTGGCGTAGCGTATAGGCTGTGCATGTAAGTGTTTGCCTTTGACTGTGTACTGTATACATGTAGCACCACAGGTAGTCATGTGACCCTTAGTACTGGTCATCTCTCCATATTTATGTCACCGTGCACTAGGACCATGAGCATATAACAGTCCTTTTTGATAAAGCATAGCATGATACTGGTATAGAGTTTTGCCTACTCACACACACACACACACACACACACACACACACACACACACACACACACACACACACACACACACACACACACACACACACACACACACACACACACACACACACACACACACACACACACACACACACAGCATCACAAATATGTCACCATGCACTGCAGCAGTATCACATCTCCCAACACGTTTTACTGCCTCTTCCTCTGAGGTCCAGCCGTGTTGAGAGCATTCTACTACTGACATATTATGTGGTCCTCTCTGCTTCACGCTCGGCCCCCAATATCCTCCCTGTTTTCTAAACTGTGTGTGTGTGTGTGTGTGTGTGTTGAGGCAACGTTTGTTTGCTTTCTGCATCAGTGTTCTTGTTTCAGTAAAGTGGAGGTGAGTGTGTTTTATATGGTGTTGGTTGACAAGGTTGTGCGTGTGTACTCATGTATGGATATACTGTAACGTCATATGTTTAAATCTGTGTGTGTGTGTGTTCTGCAGATTTTCTACAGAGTGACTCGAGAGATCCAACCAGGAGAGGAGCTGCTTCTGTACATGAAGGCAGAGGATTATTCATGTGACAGCATGGCTCCTGATATGCACGGTCAGTTCACACACACACACACACACACGCACGCACACACGCACGCACGCACGCACACACACACACACACACACACACACACACACACGCACGCACGCACACACATACACACACAAATATACACACATACACACACACACACATAAACAAACACACACACTTAAGACATTCTTCCCCTTACTCCCCCCTGTCCAGAGGAGAGACAGTATCGCTGTGAGGATTGTGACCAGCTCTTTGAGTCTGTCTCTGAGCTGCTGGACCACCAGAAGGTTCCGTGTGGGACACCCACCTCAGCCTTCCTGGGGAACCCTGGAGGGGACAGTAGTGACCTGGAAGGCCCCGAAGGCCTGGAGCCCCATGACCTACACCTGTCCCACAGCCTCAGCCACGACGGCCTCGACCACGACGGCCCCCAGGAGTGTAAGGAGTGTGATCAGGTGTTCCCCGACCTCCAGAGGTGAGAAGGCGTCCTCTTTCCCCCTTGTTGATAGGACCGGTGCCACTCAGCTCAGAACCCCTCTATGTCACTCAACCTGCACCCCCCTCACATGCCTGATGACGGCTGCATATCAACCTGAATCTATAGTTGTCTTTTGAACTGTTATTGATCCTGGGTACGGTCCTTGTTTGCACACTTCGTTCATGTTACTTTATTGGGTTGTTTTTAGTTGAGAGGCTAGTGAGGCAGAGGATTGGAATAATGTTCCTCTGTTTGTCTGTCTGTTTGTCTGTCTGTCTGTCTGTCTGTCTGTCTGTCTGTCTGTCTGTCTGTCTGTCTGTCTGTCTGTCTGTACGTCTCTCCTACAGCCTGGAAGCTCACTCTCTGTCTCACTCGGAGGAGAGGGAATACAAGTGTGACCAGTGCCCCAAGGCCTTCAATTGGAAATCCAACCTGATTCGTCATCAGATGTCACATGACAGTGGCAAGCACTACGAATGTGAAAACTGCACAAAGGTACAGTCATGTACCTGCTCAAAGGTACAGTTGTGTTTGGGTGGGTAGGTAGGTGTATGTTACTAGAGCAGGGCTCTCCAACGCTGTTCCTGGAAAGTTACCATCCAGTACGTTTTCACTCTAACCCTCATCTAGCATACCTGATTCTAATGATTAGCTGGTTGATAAACTGAATCAGGTTAGGTACAACTGGGGTTGGAGCAAAAACCTACAGGAACAGGGTTGGAGAGCCCCGTATTAGAGTATAATTTGTGTTGAATTGAATGTGTGAACAAGTGTACATGTACATGCATGCATCTCCTATATATACTGTATCCATAGTCGCAGATGGGTGACCCCCCCCGTGTGTCCCTCTCGTCCCCCCCCCCCCAGCAGGTGTTCACAGACCCCAGTAACCTGCAGAGGCACATCCGCTCGCAGCACGTGGGGGCGCGGGCTCACGCCTGTCCCGATTGCGGGAAGACCTTTGCCACGTCCTCTGGCCTGAAGCAGCACAAGCACATCCACAGCAGCGTCAAGCCCTTCATATGTAAGTCACTCAGACCCTTCATATGTAAGTCTGCACGCTTTTTCCACATATTCTACTAGCTTGTTAGAACTCATTTAGAAAAATCGCTAAAACGCCCCGTCTCTTATGTTCTGGCCTGGTACATAATACTAGTTGACATGTGAGTTACTTCGTGATAGATTTTAACGCAGTCCCATACCTATTTTGACCCTCTCATTGTTTTAAAGGGGAATTTCACTTGAAAACCATTTCTTCATATATTCTTCATTAGTCCACTTTTGATACTGTCCCAGAAAATTGTGCATATCAACATTCAACTTTTCAAGATATGTTGCTTCCAGTCTCCTGAATACCTAAATCAAGCAAGAGTAAAACATGTCTTTAGGATTCATTTAGCATATTCATGAGAATTTTCCAGGAAGTAAACACAGATCTTCTATTATAATAGCTATAAGGCTTGTACATATATGTGCAAAATAAAATGTTAAACCATATTAACGGTACTCTGATGAGAACTATGTGAAAAAGTGGTTTTAGGGTCAAATGCCCCTTTAAATATCAGTCCTTTATGTACTTAAAAAAAACTCCATACAGTAGCACTTTAATATGAATTTATATTATTTGGTATTATTTATTATCTATCAATTTTGAATATCATTGAATATAATATGTTGTGATTGTAGGATTAATGTTGAATGGTACTGACTTTTGACATTTTGAAAGTGGCATGTTGATTTTGGTAATATGTACATATCTATAATATACAAGATTGCATAAGGAGAACATAAAATGTTTCATTCCACAGGAATTGTAGTCACAGGGGAGTGCTATTTTGAAGGAGAATGGTATTTCTGTTACTAGCTGAACAACAGCAGTACGTGTCCCATGCCCCCATCTCAGCAATCGCACACCTTGTTGAACCAATGACCCCTAGTAATGACCTCACACTATGACCTCACGTTTTAACCCTACTGTTGTCCCACACATTGACCTGTTCAACCATCCATAACCCCCCGTTGACCCCAGAGCTCATACATTTGATCCCACTCTCTTTCACACTCCCTGTAAATGCCAACCCTGTGGTCAAACATTACAACCACAACCACAACACATGATGACCAGACCCCAGTTTTGATTTTCAGAGAAAACACATTTTCAGAGTTTTTCCTTGTTAGGTCAGGTACTCAGGAAAATCTTCTGGCCCCAATAATGATTTTTCACACTTTCACCTCACACACAAAGCACAGTGATCTTCACCCTTTGACCCCAGCTCCGTGACCCCACACGCAGGACAGAGGGGCTTGGTCCGCCTGCGGACCACCATCTCCCCCCTCCCCTCTAAATGCACCATTCCACGCAAATAGCAACCACATGTCCCCTCCGCCGTGCTCCGAATGGGAGTACATTTGCAGTAATCAGTTGAAAATATGCAGGTTTGAAAAAAGCTAATGCCTGTGTAAAAAGACAGAACGCCCTCAGCCCTCAGCCCTGACAGCCCTGACAGAGACCATGTGTGTGTCCGTCTTCCGTCTTTGTTTGTCTGTGTGAACAGTATGTCGGTCAGCGTGTGTGTGTGTGTCCATGTGTGTGTCCGTGTGTGTGTGTGTGTACATGCATGTGTGTGTTTGTACCAAGGTAGAAATTCTGTGGCTGTGTCTGTCTGAGGAACATTCCGGCCCTGGTCTTTCATTCAGACACATGGGGCTGTCTTACTCAAAGCTGCTCTTCACAGGAATGTGTTTATAATATTTAGTTACAGTTTATGGAGACCTGACAAAACACACGTGTGGAGTGGATCAGGTCCCTCACACCCTGTGTGTCATGTGTGTCTGTTGTAAGTCTGTAAATGTCAGCAGTATGTGATTTACAGCCACGGGCTTCTACTCGTTCTACAACAGAGAGGAAACGGATAACAACACCCACGTTATCCAACGAGCCTCAGGCGCATCAAATATTTACGCCTAGACTCAACATCTCTTGATCAATTACGACGTTGACTCCTTCGAAGACATAATCATTCACTCTGTGACCTTTGCCCTCGATTCAAAGAGCATTCATTATTACAGCACGGTATGCACGTCATTGCCTTTCACACGTTTCCCAGTACATTTCCAAACCACCATATGAAAAAAGAAACACCGTTAGACGACATACTTTATATTGTGAATATTTGAATCAATCACATTCCTATAAACTACAATATTATTCAATATCATACATATTTTTTAAGAGTATGTTTTGATATGAAATTGTCGTCCACTTTCCATTTTTACGGATGCCAATGTAAAAATAAAGAATATATAAAATAGAGAATTCCAATAGAGAATATGAAACAGAATGACTATTATCCAGAAGCTACTGTATGTATAGATATGATCTCTATACTGTTTTTTTTTATTATCTAGCTATCATCTAGCACAGGGATCTCCAACCTTTTCTAGATTGAGAGCTACTTTAAAAAATGTCACAAGCTACTCAGAATACTTTTTTTTTGGTCTGGCCCTTTAATAGCTCACCGAGCGAATGAGGAATGATGGTTCTGTACTGCTGCTGCTCATGTCATAGCAAAGTTTGCAAATAATAGATACAAATTATATACTTCTGCTAACTAAGGCTACTTTGCAGTTATCATTTAATTGAGGTTTTGAGGAAAGTATTTCTGTCAACCCACAATATGGTTTTCACATAAACCTGCTACACACGGAGTGATAGACGAATGATCGAAGCACACAGACAGACAGGGCAATATTGGTGGAAATCAGTTGGCAGACTTTGGCTTTTTAAGCCAATAGTGGCTAACCAGGGGTGAGATAATTTCAGTGTTGCGTTGATTAGATAGTAGCTGAGAGCTTCAAGTGTCTGATTCTTGTGAGATTTGTTTGTGACAGTTTTCAGTGGAAAACCTGAAAAATAGCAGGAACTTTAAGAATTGTTTAGCGAGCTACTCATTGGTGGGCTGTGAGCTACTTGTGGTCAACCTGTTGGAGACCCCTGGTCTAGCCACTATGTTCTGTTCAACAATGTGGTCTGCCACATAGCAGGGTTGGCGTCCACGGGGTCAGACAGGGAAGGGACTGTGGGACTGTGGGAAGGTTACAGTGAGCTAGATGACAGGGACAGGGGGGAGTGGGGGGTGTGAGGGGAGGCGGGCAGCGGAGGACGTGAGCCCTGTCCCTGGGAACCCGGACCTGCAGGATAGGATTCATTCAACTCTGCTTCCTTCACAGGCTCAAAATAGAGCCATTGTGCCGTGTGTCTCCAAGTGAGTGTGTGTGCGTGTGTGTGTGTGTGTGTGTCATATTTTAATATCTGTGAATGTGTCTGCATAAATCTATGTGTGTGTGTGTGTGTATGTGTGTGTGTGCACTCATATGTGTGTTCTTGTCTATTGTGAGTTTTGTGAATATCTATGAATGTGTATGCATGTCTGTGCGCACACGCGTGTGTATGTACGTGTACGTATGTGTTTGTTTACAGTCTCCTTGGGAGTCTGACCCTGGGAGCACAATGCCCAGAGGTGCACTGTGTTTCATGTGCAGGTGATGCCTTCCACTGACTCAGTCTCAGCCCCGAGGAACAAAGCCCCATGACAATGTTAGGATCTGGCGACTCATCTCACCCCCCTTCGCCTCACTGAAATAACATTCTCAGACTAGGACACCCAGCCAGTCTCTCATGTACTGTAGTCCACCATCCTGAAATGCATGTGTAGTGTCATGACTAAAGCCTGGTGGTTTTCCTTACGACTGGATCTAAGGGAAAACTCTTGGCCCTTATGGTCGGAGATGTACTCTGTGTATGTGTGGGTGTATGTGGTGTTGGACATTTCTCTGAATGTCCCGTGTCTGTCTCCCTCTCCCTGCAGGCGAGGTGTGCCACAAGTCCTACACGCAGTTCTCCAACCTGTGCCGCCACAAGCGCATGCACGCCGACTGCCGCACCCAGATCAAGTGTAAGGACTGTGGCCAGATGTTCAGCACCACCTCCTCCCTCAACAAGCACCGGCGCTTCTGTGAGGGCAAGAACCATTTCACGGCAGGGGGGTTGTTCGCTCATGCCCAGGGCATGTCCCTCCCCGGTGTCCCTGGTGCCATGGACAAGGCCGCTATGGGTGGGATGGGGCACAGTAGTGCCAGCCTGGCAGACTACTTTGGGAACCGGCACCACAGTGGCCTGACGTTTCCATCCGCCCCTGGCTTCCCCTTCAGCTTCCCGGGCCTGTTCTCTTCTGGACTGTACCACCGACCCACCCTCATCCCGTCCACCTCCCCAGTCAGACGGCCCCCAGGTCCAGGTACGGAGCACAGCAAGGGCCCCCTCCTGTCGCCCAGCCCCAGGGCCCAGGAGGCCAGAGAGCTGCTCAAGACCCTCCGCAAAGAGGCATCGCCCGGCAACGAGCAGCCTCAGGGGACAGAGCAGCGACAGGCCCAGGGCTCCTCCTCCAAGCAGAGGCATGGCGGCGGCAAGATGAGCAGCCAATCAGAGAGCAGCGACCTGGATGACGTGAGCACGCCCAGTGGGAGCGACCTGGATACCACATCAGGCTCGGAGCTGGAGAGCGACATGGAGAGCGAAAGCCAGCGGGAGAACGGGAAGGGGCCCAAGAGGAAGGCGGGCGGAGGCCCCCAGAGCCCCACCATCCTGACCAGTAACCATACTAAGGACTTCCAAGGCGGCCCCGCCTTGTTCCCTCCCTCGCTGGATGAGCACACGGCTGTCTCAGGGGCGGTCAATGACTCCATCAAGGCCATCGCCTCCATCGCTGAGAGGTACTTTGGCTCCACGGGGCTGCCGGGCCTGCAGGACAAGAAGGTAGGCACCCTGCCCTACCCCTCCATGTTCCCCCTGCCCTTCTTCCCAACCTTCTCCCCACCCGTCTACCCCTTCCCAGAGAGAGAGCTCAGACCTCCAGGCCTCAAGGGGGAGCCCCAGTCCCCACCTGATGAACCCACCAAGAAAGGCCAGAGCAGGACCTCTGAGTCGCCCTTTGACCTTACCACCAAGCGCAAGCAGGAGGAGAAGGTCCCCGCCCCCTTTACCCCCGTCTCCAATTCCAAACCGGGGGCCTCCTCACGTTCCACCAATCAGGACCAGCCGCTGGATTTGAGCATGGGCGGCCCGAGGCACCGCAGCAGTAGCCGCACCTCCCGGAGGGAGGAGTCGAAGAAGATCCACATGTTTGGAGAAGACACGGCAGGGGTGGAGCTTCCTAAAGCCGACACCTCTCTGCAGCATGCTAGGCCCACCCCCTTCTTCATGGACCCAATCTACAGGTACTGTGAATCTCTAGAACTAAACCTCCCCAGTTCAAATATCACTCACTATCAGACTCATTTAGACCCACTGTGTGTTATTATATTCTGTGTTAGCAATATGTGTCTTTAACTTCCTATAGGTACTTTTTCCTATATCGTTGGATGTGAATGTATTTTAGTGTCGGTGTCTAAGAACTGATAGAGTTGTAATATTAGCAGGGTTGAGAAGAGGAAGATGAACGATCCGTTTGAGGCTCTGAAAGACAAGTACATGCGGCCCGCCCCCGGCTTCCTCTTCCATCCACAGGTACGTCCTGTCCTATCTCAGTGTTACTGTAGCTTCACAAAGACAGCCAGACCAGGGGCCCTTTTTGGTTTTGAGGCCCAGGCACGGTGAGTCAATCTGGGGGTGGTCCGAGGTGGTCTGGTTGTGATGGGGACCAGAGCCAGTGTTCAGCCTGATCCATGCTAAAGCATGTTTGGGTCTGGTCTGTCCTGTTCTCAGCTATCTGAACCAGATGTGGGAGAATGTGGGAGACTGAAAAGGGCACAAAGTGACACGTCCTCACATATGTGTCTTTGACTAAAATATAAAAAATGATACCCTTTTAAAGTTGCAGAATTTTGCCCCCGGACTCTACGCTGCCTGTGATTTCTCTACCGTGTGTAGCGTGACTCAGTGTGTGTGTGTGTATTGACATGCGTTGACATTCATGCGTTCGCTCTTCCCAGCAGTGAAAATTGGCCCGTAGGAAAAGTGAAAAATTTTTCTCAGGGTCTGCTGTTTTTTACTGACCGTTTCAGGCCTGGTTTTTACTGGCTGTTTGAGCCGTCTGATTTATGTCCCCTCTCCACACTCTGTGAACCGGTCTCTAACTCTGTAACGCCACATGGCCGTGGCACGTGGCTTAATGAGGTGTCCTATCAGTAGAAACAGTAACAGCGTTTAGGCCATTTTTATTACTTTACGATGTTTGGACACACAAATCAGTCGCAGAAACACTCTGACCACAGGGGCTCTTTATTTTGCAGTTGTACATTTTTGGGTTAGGGGTTTGTTACCAAGTCACCTGACCCCTTGTGACATCCTCATCCCCCAACCAATGCCCATGTGTTTCCAATAAAAAGCTGTTGATCCGTGGTCCTACTTCCTGGTTCTGACTGCTCTTTTCCTTCTGTCCCGCCCCTCAGTTTCGTATGCCAGATCAGAGATCCTGGGTAAGTTTCCTCTATACCTATATGTCTCGGTGCTTCTGCCTCCCCTAGACCCCCAGACTCCCCCTGTGTGTGCATGGGTCCTCATCATAACACCCTCCATGTCACTCAGCCTGCGCATAGCTCTGGCCAATCTCCAGCAACTACTGACCAGGCATCATCCAATCACAAGCCATCAATTCTTATCGATGGATTTTAGACCTGTTTGTTGATCACATAAAAAAACAAGGTTTTCTCAGCTTGCGATCTGCTTTCTCACTCATTTTGGTAAAAAAATTCATGTAAACGTTTAGATTAATTTCGAATGACTAATTTGTCCACATGACAGGCCTGGGATTTATAGCAGGGTTCCACCCTGTACTGCTAACGACACTGTAGGTTCTATATATATTTGCTTATTTGGAGAGTAAGGCAGTGCTGTTGGAATGGGCACAGAGCGGGTGAGATGAAGGGGGGGGGGGGAACAGGGGGGACTGCTTTGCATCAGCGCGAGGGTAACAGTCACTTAGGGACCCAGGGAGGGAGGGGGAGTTCCTCCCTCTGACATCTGTTTCCAGATAAGATCAACAATTGAGAATGCATCTCACTAATTAAGGCGCTCTCAGCATCACTGACATCTGAAGATAACTAATCAACAGCTGGCCCCACAGAGACACTACGGCAACAAGCAAGTTCAGACAGGAGGGGGCTTACATCTAAAGGGGATTTTAGGGGAATCACATTTAAGTAAATGTGCAGGTATTTATCCTCCTTGTTCCCACAATTAGACTTCTCACAATCTGTATTATATCAGATGAGATCTAGAGAACCTGACTTAAAATCTATACAAATCTATACAAATCTATAAAATCTATAAAATCTCAAAGGCTTTAGAGACGTTTCTTCTGATTCTGACTTCTCTCACCGGTAGTAGACGACATGGAGGGTTCTCACAGAGAGAGTAACACAGCTGAACTGAACAGCCAGAGAGGAAGGAGAACGAGTGTGTAGCAGAGGGAGGGTTGCCTCAGTAGACAGAAGAACAGCCGGGGTGGGCCTAGCTGTTTTAGCCTCAGCTTCTCGCTCTCAAACTAAAGTGTCTTATCTTGCACGACGGCTCAATATGGTGGACAGTTTTAGGGCTCCTAATGCGCAGGTGAGTTATGGCCTCTCATTGAGCAAGGAGGGAAACAAACTGAGCTTTAGCCCCCATGCCCATAAAGAGCCCCAATGAAATACATATTGCACATTCACAAGAAATATGGAAGCATTTCACCCCCACCTTTCCCTCCCGTTCCCCTTCTCACGAGGGAGCCTTTGATTCACGGCACGGAGCATTGGCATATTCATAATCAAACGGACCTGACACCCCACATCCTCCCGCAGTCGGAACTTTACACCCAACCGTCACTCTTAATCAGCCCTGGCCTATAACGTCTGTGGTCGTTCATCATCGATCAGTTTCTCCATCTCTGTTTTCTCTCTGCTCTTTTTCTTTGTCTGTCTGTCTGTCTGTCTGTCTGTCTGTCTGTCTGTCTGTCTGTCTGTCTGTCTGTCTGTCTGTCTGTCTGTCTGTCTGTCTGTCTGTCTGTCTGTCTGTCTGTCTGTCTGTCTGTCTGTCTGTCTGTCTGTCTGTCTGTCTGTCTGTCTGTCTGTCTGTCTGGCTGTCTGTCTGTCTGTCTGTCTGTCTGTCTGTCTGTCTGTCTGTCTGTCTGACTCTTGCTCTCTCTCATTCTTCCTTTCACTCCCTCTCTCTACCGCTCCCTCTCAATCTTTCTTTCTTTCTTTCTTTCTTTCTTTCTTTCTTTCTTTCTTTCTTTCTTTCTTTCTTTCTCTCTCTCTCTCTCTCTCTCTCTCTCTCTCTCTCTCTCTCTCTCTCTCTCTCTCTCTCTCTCTCTCTCTCTCGCTCTCCATCTCGGTAAAGTCTCAGAGTAACATGAGGTTGGAACAGTGAGATGGAATGTCAGGCGGTGAACAGGGCCCGTGGTGCTGCCGGAGGCCCCCAATCACTACTGATTTGTTACCTTATTGAAATAAGAATAAGGAACACAATCAAAATTCAATACACGCAAAATAATGCAAATTTGTGGCACCTTAAATAAAAAGCTGTCCAATGCTAGATAGGCTGATAGGCTGACAGGTCCCGCAGCCTGCTGGGACATCATTCCCCCCTCTTTCCTCTTCTCCTCCCCCATCCCTCCATCCCGCTCCCTCTCAGCACAGCGATATCATTATTGCCCGTGTCTGGCCCTTGATCAGTAATGTCAACATCTTTCATATTGACGAATGTGCTGTCTGCCTGCATTGTGCACCGAATGGTTTAGAGCCCAGCAGTGGATATGAATCACTCCTCTGCCCCTGCACACACAACAGCGTGCTCACATTGTGCACATACACGCAAACAGACGTAGAGCATGCAAGCACACACACAGAGCAAACAAGCACCCAGACACACATTCTCACACAATAACACACTCTTTCTTTCTTTCTTTCTTTCTTTCTTTCTTTCTTTCTTTCTTTCTTTCTTTCTTTCTTTCTTTCTTTCTTTCTTTCTTTCTTTCTTTCTTTTCTCTCTCTCTCACACACACACACACACACACACACACACACACACACACACACACACACACACACACACACACACACACACACACACACACACACACACACACACACACACACACACACACACACACACACACACACATTCTCTCACAGACATTGTTGGCAGTTAATCAATTATGACCACCAAGCAGCACACACACAAACACTAACACACACACACATACACACACAAACACGAACACACACACTAACACAGACATACACACCATCTGACATGTACATAGATTTCCACTTTCCTTCAAGGATTTTATGCATATTTGATGAAAGCAAATGTTAGCCTTCATTAGTAAATTGCATACAGTCCTTCTGTGTGTGTGTTTGTGTAAAACACAGTTGATTACATTCATACTCCACCTGACCTGACTTCCACTGGCCACTAGTCGTGGCATAAATCTGCATAATATTCCCATATACAATACCCTAATACCAGCCCTGGAAAGGACATTCAGTAACACTCTGATCTGTGTAAAGTACAGTATTGGTTTCTATCTTCAATATGGCCTAGTTTGAATACAGCCTTGGTTAGTGGTGTCTTAGTGGTGTCTGCTGCCACTAGCTTCTGGGGCAACTTGAGGAGTGTTTCGAGACATCGGGTTGTATTATTCACTCTTTTGGTTGTGCATCATTCTGGTGGGTGGCGACGGAAATTAACCCTCATCTAATGTGTCGAGCTCCACCAAAGGCCTATCCGTCATCTCTAGGAACACTACTTATCAGTTGTAAGGTTAAATGTGTCCCTCGCTATCAAATAAATGTCTGAATCCAACTGCCTAGTTTGACCACACACTTGAAGCAAAACACTTCCTACCACGTAATCTACCACTGTCTGTACAGCAGCAACGTGGTGCAGTTCGGACAAAGTGGGATTCAGAGCTTTATTTGATAGCGAGGGACACATTTAACCTTACGACTGGTAAGTAGTGTTCTAGAGATCATAGATATGCCTTTGTTGATGGGGAGAATGATGCGCAAGCAAGGGAGTCAGTAATACAGCCCAATACAGCCCAATGTCCCAGAAGACTCCAGAAGTTGCCCCTGAAGTTATGCCGAAACCTGCCAGGTGGTCAATTTAAATAAGGTGTGTTACTAACTGACTGACTTGGTTAAATGAAGGTTTTTCCTGACCATTCATGTGACATGTCTCTTCTCAGATGTCGGCCATTGAGAACATGGCGGAGAAGCTGGAGACGTTTGGTTCGCTTAACCCCGAGTCAGGTGACCTGATGCGCTCCGTCCCCTCCATGTTTGACTTCCGAGCCCCGCCCACTGCCCTCCCCGAGACGCTACTGCGCAAGGGCAAGGAGCGCTACACATGCAGGTAACCACGGAAACCGTTTACCACAAATAGTACCAGAGGTTGTTTTGGAGATTTTATACAACTGTATTTTACATTTTGTCTTCACACTACTTAATCTCTGATTTTGGCCTTGTGACTTTCTGATTGAAAGTCCCATATGGTTTTGGTCAATTCCTATTTCTATACATTCATGAATTGAGTTGTATTTAATTGAATTTGATTGAATTGAATTGGAATAGACCCTAAACCTGAAAAGTTAATATGTCCTTGAGTGTATGTCCTATTTCCATTCCATGTCCTTGAGACACATTTCTACTTAATTTCCATGGCTGGCCAGTGTCAACCCGTTGAGGTGACTGTGTGTGCTGTGTTACTCCGTGAGGGGCTGTGCTTGGCTCCCTCTCTCACCCACTGTTTACCCAGGGAGTTGGCCCTGATTAGCAGATTAATAAGAGAGGTTTTGGGGCCCCGGCGGCCATTTGATCTAACGCTTTGCTGTGTGTGTGGACAACACCCACTCTCTGCACCTACCCACCGCTACGTTATACACATAAAGTTACTCACACACATTCCATTTGCTTCAACTGCTGAGTGTGGGAGTGAAATTCATATTCAAATAGCTATTTGTTGGTGGAATTATGCAACCATAAGACAATGCATAGATTATGTTGCACTCCAGGAGGTTTTATCAGTTATTTGATAGAGATATGTGTTCTTTGGAATCTTTTTGGATTTATTGTGATAAGGTGTTTTTTTCCTATTGTGTGTTGTGTGTTGTCAATACCGCATGTTCTAAGATATGCCACATACATTTGAATACATCTTCTGATGGTAATTTTACTCTAAGATGTATGGTGACACGAGGTGTTCTCTGGCCAACAGATACTGCGGTAAACTATTCCCACGGTCTGCCAACCTGACCCGCCACTTAAGGACACACACGGGAGAGCAACCGTACAGGTAAGACTCTCACACACACACACACACACACACACACACACACACACACACACACACACACACACACACACACACACACACACACACACACACACACACACACACACACACACACACACACACACACACACACACACACACTCATCATGCGTGAACATACCCAGCATTAAAGGAGGGTCAGCTGTGGGATGAGGGATGTGGGAACAGGAAGTGATCATTCCGTGCTGACAGAATAACATCCCTCTAACCCTCCTCCAACGTCAGTTCGTCTCACCCTGCGAGCACAGACAATACTGGACGAAGACAGCACAGCTTTTCATCACAGTATAAGCCATCTGTTAATGTCTGTCAGATAACCTACACACACTGTCTGAGTCCTCCCAGACAGCCATCGTTCATCTATCAGACCCAGTCCGCTGCTACACGGATGTTTTCCCAGAGAATTCCTGTCCATAGTTACGCGCAGCATTCTTGTGTTTTCCTACGCCATTAAAAGACTGGGACAATTATCATTCGGCTAAATGTTTTGCCTCATGAAAAATGGTGGCCAACGTCTGTTTGACAGGAGGGGGGTTTGAACTTAAAGATGGGGGAAGGCTGTGGCAGGGAGAGGAAAGGGGGAGGGGAGAGGGGAACACAGAAGAAGGAAGTTTGGTGAAAAATGGGGGTGATGAGGAGCATGGGCAGATGTCCGGGGGTAGTAGCTGGAATAATGACTGTGATGTCGGACTCGGAGCACACACACACACACACAAACACACACACACACACACACACACACACACACACACACACACACACACACACACACACACACACACACACACACACACACACACACACACACACACACACACACACACACACACATACATACAGCACACAGTCCAGGGGAGGCCAGTTGACCACAGGGGAGAACCTCAGGCCTCTGTAGCAGCCTGATAGATTGAGCCTCTACCCGCTGGCACATCATTAAAGATCTCTGCTGTTTATTGTACTTTTTGCGAAGATAACTGGGCGCTCCTGAGGGACGGCCAATCGGGCGAGCTAATTCCAGCTAGAAGAAAAGATGTAATCATCTTGTATAATTTTGCATGGGGGGGGGGGGCTTGGCTCTAACAGATTTGTCGTATGCCTGTTTTGTGAGAGAAGAATGTGAATGTGTGTATTGCGCTGGCGGAAGATAAGAGACAGAGCTGGTTTCACCTTGAACGAGCTCCTCCATCATGTCTGAAAGAGTGGGGGATGATGGGGGCTGTCCATGAATACATGTGTGTGTGTGTGTTCCACCGTGAATGTGTACAGCATCATTTGAATCATTCATTGTTAAAGGGATACTTCAGAGTCAGATGAACTCATGGATGCCATTTGTTTGACTCTGCATCCAGTAAGAAGGAGGTTAGAGGTAGTTTTGCGAGCCAATGCTAACTAGCGTTAGCGTAATGACTAGAGAGTCTATGGTATCTACTAGCATGCTAGCAGTTACCATAGACTTCCAGTAATTGCGCTAACACCAGTCAGACGTTACATTGACGCTAGTTAGCAGCTTCCTTCAAACTGCACGCAGAGACATAGAAATGGTATCTATGAGTTCATATGACCAGTAGATGAAGTCCTGAAGTATACCTTTAAGGCCTATGTCTTTCCTGTGTTTGCTTTCACTGTATCTACTCCAGCATGTGTGTAGTGTATTTGTACTGTTCCCCATGAGTCCCACCTGTTTTTTGACCTTTGACCTCTTGGAGTGACCCCTACCTATCTGTCTCCTCAGGTGTAAGTACTGCGACCGCTCGTTCAGCATCTCCTCCAACCTGCAGCGCCACATCCGCAACATCCACAACAAGGAGAAGCCCTTCAAGTGTCACCTGTGTGACCGCTGCTTCGGCCAGCAGACCAACCTGGACCGTCACCTCAAGAAGCACGAGAACGGTAACCTCTCAGGTGAGAGAGCCTCTCAATCAATCAATCAATCAATCAATCAATCAAAGCCCTTGTTACATGAGTGGTGCTTTAGTGAAACCTACTGAAATGAACCTGTGTAGCAGTAGTGAACTTACATCCAGTAACTTGCAGGTGCAGGGTGTCATGTAAAAATATACCCAGCGTGAAATATTTCCCAATCGTTCTGATTGTGACGTCATGTTGTAAAATTTCTCGTAGTGTGAAAATGTTCCCAGCTCTTTATGTGGATGGCTTGAGTTTGTGCGGATGACTCTCTCTCACCATTGCTCACCCTTGATTTAGCTAGCTAGCCGGTGGAGACGGCTTGTTCTCAGAGGTGTCCAGTTTTAGCTTGTTTGTATAGGTACAGTACATACCAGAAATAACGTAATGAAAGAAAGACAGATACACATTTGAATGCTCCCGCAGTTTTATTGTGAAAGGTTTCGACCCTTACGAACTCCTTTGGGTCCAAGCGTTGTGCAATGAAACTGAGGGAGCTTTCAACAGTGTTTCTTTCTTTCTTGAAATGAACAAAACTGCTGATGAATCAAATCAGATATATTTATATACTGGGTGAGCACTCACTCACTCACCCTCAATTGCCTCCGTAAATTCTCCAGCTGTATATAATGTGAAATGTAATTTACTTACGGATAAAGAAAGAATTTGGGGAAACTAAGAAATGAGATGAAATGAATCTGTCGCCCGCCTCTGCGACAACACAACTGCGTTCTGAATGTTCACCGACTCTGCTGCTTTCGGCGGTACAAATCATCGCCGGTTGAGGCTGATAGGTCGCTCTGCGTTGCAGCGACTCACTGAATCACATCAGAAACGTGGAGGCAAGCAGGCGACACCTGGCCAGACGCCCGTTGTAAAGCTAGTCCGGTTGATCAGATACAGTCACTTATTAAAGCAAACATTGGCATTCTCTGGAGACCTAGAGACTCATACGCATGGTCCCGTCACTTATTAGAGTCAACATAATATTGGTTCACTTAAATACTTCCAGGTAATAAGGCCAGTGGAAGTGTGCTATTCGTGCAGGCCTTGGTCCAACACCAACAGGAGATTCAGTACATACTGGTACACCCGGTCAGTGGATTGGTTTCTCGTCAAGTCTCTGATCCCAAATAGTTTCTTGTCATCCAAAGGGAGAATCCAATGGGGCTGTCACTGTGGACTTAATTGTATTATTTTAATACTAATATTCAAACGGACTGATTACAATGTTGTCTTTCTGTAGGCACGGCTGCGTCCTCCCCTCGGTCAGAGCTGGACAGCAGCAGCGCCATCCTGGACGACAAAGAGGACTCCTACTTCAACGAAATACGAAACTTCATCGGCAACACAGGCCAGAACCAGCCGTCCCCTGACCATTCTGAGGAAGGGTAAGTCCCATGTTTTGTCTGGATGTGCATATACAATATGTGTCCAAATAAATGCTTGGTCAAACAGTACACACATTCATCATTCATCTTATCCTCTGTAGCGCACACACACACACACGCACAAACGAGAGGCCTGCTTTTCTGCAGCACATATCCAGTGCTTGAGGCTAAACATTGAGGTGATTATAGACAAACATGGGGGGACACGGCTTCTCTCTGCTGGCCTGCTAGGGCATTCTGATGCACTTCAGCCTTTATTCATTTCTGTGTGTGTGTGTGTGTGTGTGTGTGTGTGTGTGTGTGTGTGTGTGTGTGTGTGTGTGTGTGTGTGTGTGTGTGTGTGTGTGTGTGTGTGCGTGCGTGCGTGCGTGCGTGCGTGCGTGCGTGCGTGTGTGGAGTCTCAGACCAACAAACAATCATCACTGACGACATCTGGGATAATTACCACGTTTGGAAACGTGCTGGAGCTTTTCACGAATGTTGACTTTGGGCCATGCATGTGCACCGGTATCGGCCTTGCATACAATTATGTCTGATGATTATGCTAATCAATTCTTGTAAAACTATGATCAGCTTCGGGATAGGGGTCGGCTACAGGTCGCGGGTTTGTTTTTACGTGCCCTGGGTTTGATCAGGGAGGTAGAGATAGAGATCTCTCGGTCTTTCTTTTGATTGTGTAAAAAAGAGGTTGTGGGTGCAGCGTCACAGAGACGTGGGGAGAGAAGGGGGAGGAGGGGGTGAGGCAGGAGGAGCGACTAGCTCCCACATCTGGAAGCAACATGTCCGCCTACAGGAAGAAAGTCGGAGAAGGTGGGGTCAGGGGGTCGGCCCGTGTTTCCTTTCAAAGTGCGGCGCTCCTGAGTACCTCTGATAGATACTTTATCCCCAGCAAATTACCGCGTTTGAAAGCGTAATTAACGAATCTGTTTTCATAATCACAGAGGCTCTGGTCTCGGCCCGGCGCTGCTGGTCTCGCTATGCGGTGCGCGGCGATGTCGACGCGACATGGCAACTACCTCTTTGGCAGTCCTGGCCCTCTCCCAGTCCCACCCAGGGGGCGCGTTGCTTTTCAACTCTGTCTAATTCCCGCTATAATCGCCCCACTCTGATAAATCTAGAGGTGGATAGCAGATTCTCTAAAATATCTACCGCAATTGTTCTCCCACTCCTTCTCTTCTCGACTCAGCTTTTCTTCTTCTTCAAATAGATCATTTCCTGGACTCTTCAGGGTCCTCTAATCTATGAGCGATTTTGGCGGGTGTATAAGTAGGGTCCACAGCCAGACTTTGTTTGCTAGCCTCGTCTAGAAGCAGACATAGTTGGGAGCTGACGAGAGACATCCCGGAGTGTAATTAGTGAATCGGTCTTAATGTGGTTCAAGATGATTTACCAAATGGTGGTTTCCTGAGTCTGCAGAGACAGTGGGCAGATACAACCCCAGTCAGGTTTTGATAGCTGGGCCTTTTCTCTCCGTGGGGACCAGGGAAATGGGCCGCTTGGCAAGGCCCTCATAACTCTTCCACCAAATGGGTCTGTCAGCTAAATATTTTGCCTATTAGATGAATCTGAGATAGTAGGAAAATAAACAACGGGAGAGGCCGAGTAGTGCTGTTAAGTGCTGCAGCGATCAGCGAGACGCTCATAGAGCCTGTGCCCAGAGGGGCCCTCGAGACGTGATGACAAACGGGATTCCGGCTCTGCCTCTCTCTGCCCCAGCTCAGCTGCCATGGCTCGCTCCACCCTGCTCTACCCACTCGCTCTCTATCCTCTCTATACTCCCATTGTTCACTCAGGAAGGAGGGACTCTTACAGGGACTGACTGGCCAAAATATACAAGACCACAAGACCACATTTCATTATAAAGTTTGATGTAAGAATAAGTGTGAGTTAGCCTTGTATCCATAACTGCATGGTGCATGGGAATGATAGAATGTTAGAATTGGATTCAGAACGTACAGTCTGGATACAATGTGGCTAAGTGTGAGTGTGTATATTGCTTATGTAAAGTTTGTGAAGTACTGTGCTAGTGATGTGCTAGGTTTTACACATGTATTTCCTGGTCTCCGCTCCTAGGTTGAACGGGGGTCCTTTCGAGGAGGAGAAGCCCCTGATGGCCAGCCACGGGTCACGTGACCTGGAGGAGGGGGAGGGGGAGGAGCTTGGCGCCGAGGAGGAGGAGGAGGAGGAAGGGGAGCAGAGCGACTCCGCTGCTGGGAAACCTAGAGACGAAGCTCCCCCCAGCAACCTAGATGATGACATCATACACAACGAAATAGAATTTGACGGACCTAGCGATTTGGACCTCAACTGCAAGACCTCCCCAAGGAGGTAATAGTAGTGAGGATATGCCTCCAGCATAAATATCCACTCACACAACCATGTAGACTAAAATATATGGACACATACATATATGTATTAAGCTGAGACATTGTGACAGTATATTGGCATTCCCCCCCCGAAGGGATCATTGGATGAAATTGAGTTGAGTTGAATTGAATTAATTTAAGTTGACTTGAGAAGTTGAATTGAATGTTGACAGGGATTTGGTTGTCTCCCTCCTCTCCAGCTATGAGGAGGAAGAGGATCAGAGTAGCTACTCTGCGCTGGATCACATCCGTCACTTCTCTGACATGCATAAGATGGAGGACAGTGAGTTCAGTGACGGGGACGGCACTGCCTTCGGCTCCCCCAGCCTGCCTGAGGCCGTCAAACAGCCCCTGTACAGGAAATCCAAGTCCCAGGTGGATGTGTGTGTTTGATGTGTGTGTGAGATATAACATGATAATGTATAAAAAAGTCTGAAAATGTAAGCACTTATTCACTCTGAATAAGAGCATCTGCTAAATGACTAAAATGTAAATGCATGTGTGTGTGTGTGTGTGTGTGACTTTAGGTGTGTATTGGAGTTAACCTGTCCCTCCCTCTCCCTCTCCATCTCCCTCTCCCTCTCCCTCTCCCTCTCCCTCTCCCTCTCCCCAGGCGTACGCCATGATGCTGTCTCTGGCTGACAAGGACGCACTCCACCCAACCAACCACACACCAGCCACCATGTGGCACAGCCTGGCGCGGGCCGCTGCTGAGTCCAGTGCCATCCAGTCCCTCAGCCATGTATGATACCCCGATCCCTGACCTCTAACCCCCCCCGACCCCAACCTATCGCACTGGGAGCCCTTGGGGGCCGTCAGCGGGGCCCCTGGCCCTTGGCCCGTCACAGACTGCCGAGCAGAACCACGGCCCATCTGACTGCTGAGCAGAATGCCTTACACACGAGCAGGGTCACCGTCCACAGAGAACCGCCCAGCCCTCCAAGAGATCCAACAAAACATCCTGTGATCTTAAATTGAGTCATTATGTTTGTTATCGACGACAATGATGATGATAGTGATTATTGATTATGGTGAAAATAAAAATACTAAATAATAATAGCTGTATTTATTCTGGTGAGTTTCTATGTTTTGCACAGCAGCGGCGGCTGGTAGGAGGGATGATGGAGATGGTTTTGTTAGATGTTACATTGCTAGAGCATGTCACGTGTCCACTCAATGTCATGTGTCCACTCAGTGGAACTGTGTCACGTGTCCACTCAATGTCATGTGTCCACTCAGCTGAGAACATTTGTCCTCTGTGTGACGTCGTTTGTATTTGGAGAACCCATTCGGGACCGCGGTCCAACCACGGTTTGATATGTGTACAGAGTACAGACCCTACCTAGCCCCACATAGCCCAACCTATTCTTACCAGGCCTCACCTAACCACCCATAGCTCCATCTAGAATCACATAATCCTACCTAGACCTACCATGCCACAATACAGCTAACTCACCCCACATTGGCCAACCTAGACGGAGACCTGGCCTTCAGACCATCTCAGCTGGATTGGGGTATCAGTGAAATATGTTACGAGAATGATTCCCCTTAACCCCAGGATATAAACAGGTGTTTTCCATCAACATGTACTTATATAAATGCTAGGATACTTGGAAGGGTGGTGCTGAGGAAAGACTCGGGTCCAAATGAACCACACCTCTCTGAGAAAGATGGTGCTACAAACGCATTACGACAAGATTGTTGATAAATGAAGAACAAAAGAAAAAGAAACATTGAAAACGGAGAAACTGGTTTTACCACCTAAGAAGGAGTTTGCATAGCTGCGTGTGTCTGCACAATCACAGAACTGTACACGAGTGTCTGCAAACTGCGGCTCTGAAGCTGCACTCGGTCCCACCCTGCTGCGCTCTCTGTGAAAGGATCTAAGTAGTTTGTCGTTTTAGCGGAAGAAAAGAAGAAACCACAATCTTTTTTTTTTACTATGAAAAAGTAGCAAGTGCTGAAGTTTATCGTTATTAAACAGTAAAAAGGGCATCTCTCCCCCTTTCTCGAAACCCCAAACTCATCGTAGTCGGCCAACGATACCACTAATTAGCCTAAATGCTAGTCGTTAGCTACCCCCATCCTTGTGTCTTTCATTTTTTAGACAATCATGTTTTTTTTGTTGGTTTTTTTTCTACATTTTTATTGTTGTTGTTGGTGTTATTGCTGTTGTATGTTGAGAATTGTATTTATTTCTTGGCAAACTGTAGTTTGTTTACTGAATAGCACTGCTCTTACCCATAGTGAAGGGGAGATTCCTCACTGGGGCCTACTCCAGAACTCAATGGGGTTTGTAGATGACGTTTTGAGTGCCGGATAGTATTAAACATACCATTCACTCTTTATTCTTCTAATGAAACTGGTTGATGATGAATAGATATTACTTTGGGGTTTTTTTGTACGACAATTTATTGATCCAATTGTAAATGGAAAATACAAACATTATAAAGACATGAACAAAGAAAAAGATGCCAGGTATAAGTTCTTCATAATCGCATGATTGGTCTCCATAGATCTGTATCTGACAGTTTTCTACGGTTGTCTGCAAGCTTGTGTGACGTTCAGTCAATGTTAATCCCTTGTGCCAAACCTATAATAAATAACAGATTATATTCATTTATCCTCCCATTTTGAGGGACCAGATTGTTTGTTTGTTTTTTGTTTGTTTTTTGTTATTGATGTTTATGTTTTTGTTTATAATCCATTTTTAAAAAGTAATCAGCAAGTTGAGGTACTTTGTTTTAATGCTTTCTACAATGTAACTGTAATGCATTTCAATTCAATACTGTGGGAGGAGCAACTAAGAAATAAAGGACTACAATGTGGATTAAGTGTGTTTCTCTCTGTCTCCCGCTTTCTCTTCCTCTCTCTGACTCTCTCTCTCCCTGCCCCCTTCCACTTCCCTCCCTCCCTCATGTCCAGACAGTGTGTCAAAATAAGAACTGGGAGTCAGAGAGACACCTGGCCCTTTCTCCTGGCTCTCTCAGGGCCTCCGAGCGCGAGACTGAACTCTGGTCCCCCCTTTCTTCCCAGATCCTGGCACAGAGAGCGAGAGAGACAGAGGGAAAGAGAGATTGAGCCAGACACAGAGGGAGAGAAAGAAAGAGAGATTGAGCCAGACACAGAGGGAGAGAAAGAAAGAGAGAGAAAGAGAGGCTGAGGGAGAGAGGGATGGAGGAGCTGAATGTGGTAGTGTAGTGGAAGCGGAGGCAGGAATGTGTCCTCTTTATTTGGGGCCATGTTGTGGGCCATGATGGATGAGGCGGGGAGATGTGATGACCTGGCTCATCGCTCAAACGCTCAATAAGACTTCCCATCCTGCAGGCGTCCCTGTCAGAACCCCCCTTGCCCCTCCTCATCCCTCCCACACCCCCTCTGTCACGGCTCACATATGTGGGCGGACATTGTGGCTGAGAAGCCCCACTCACTTCCATTGTCCAGTCATGAGTGGGGGGTTAGAGTGGGGTGTTTGGGGGACTGACAGTGGCTATCACAAGCCCAGACTCTCCAACGCACGTACAGTGGCTCTCAATAAGCCTAATGGATGGGATGTTTTTTTAAGCGGGCCTCGTCGATCAGCCCCGCCGTTACGTCAGTTCTCCTCCGAGCAGCTCCGCGGGGTGTCCAGCTTTGATGAGGTCACGGTGGGTCAGGCAGTGTTGATGAGGTCAGTGTGGGTCATCCAGCATTGATGAGGTCAGCCTGTGCGAACGGTGCAGGGTCGTAATGGAGTGGAGGTGATAATAGCCTGGAGTATAGGAGGCTATAGGCTGAATGGACCAGTGGGGACAGTATGTATGTATGGACTATTACTGACCTGGCCCACCACAGGGTCATAACACAACCTGCACTACGCCCTCTGCTGGAGATTATTATAGTAACAACTTAAAGACATGCTCTGGAACTTTGGCAACTGGATGTGTCACAATGTGTAGTTCATATATGCATAATCTATGAGCAGAATGACTGTTTTACCTCAAATAGCCACAAAATCCCTGTGCAGCGCCATTTTCCCTACATTTCCCTCCCGTGAACCAGCCCCCTAGCAATTCGAGTTACAGCCAATGAGCTTCAGCCCCTTGTCATTTGATTGACAGCTAGCAAGATGCACACAGAGCAGAGAGAGAGAGAAAGAGAGAGAGACAGAGATGAGAGCAATGACGTGCTGCACATATCTGCACAGATATGACGCAGTACAACATTTCCGGGGACCTGTTTTGTCTCGAGTGCTACTTTCAGAACTACTAGCTAAAAGGTATGCAAATCTTAAGGATAATCTCTTTAAGTGTTTTCAATGTCATGCTCAAAGGCTAAACTAAGATACTTGTCATTGTAAAGAATACTAGCCAGGCTATTACCTCACCAGAGTCAAATCCATAGACCAAAGAGGGGGCATTCCCTCTTGAAATAACTCCAAATTATGAATTGAAACTAGGGTAGTGTGTGTATGACTGTGATTGAGTGTGTGTGGGTGGGGGGTGAAGGGGGCATGGGTCATGGCTTGGCAGTGTACCCTGTTGGGCTCCTCAGCATTGCTAATTTGATCATGGTGGATTAGCACATGCCAGTGTCGCCCATGCCTCGGCTCACACGTAATCCACACACTGAGACCCGTTATTACCACCATTAACCCACAGCTCCACATAAAGACCTCTGTGTGTGGGAGTGGGGCTGGCATGGCCGAATGAACACTGTGTGTGTGTGTGTGTGTGTGTGTGTGTGTGTGTGTGTGTGTGTGTGTGTGTGTGTGTGTGTGTGTGTGTGTGTGTGTGTGTGTGTGTGTGTGTGTGTGTGTGTGTGTGTGTGTGTGTGTGTGTGTGTGTGTGCGTGCGTGCATTTACCCAGGCAGCGGTAACACAGTACAGCAGTGTGGATTAGTTAATGTGATCTGGTTTATTTAATTGAGTTGTGTGTCAAAGTGGCGGGGTGTGTGGTGCCCCCGTGGGGTGTGTGTGTGTGCGTGGGCGTGGGCGTAGTAGTGGGCTGTGGCGGTCCTCTCCTCAGTAGGGCTGGGAGCCACTCAGCTAATGGGGAAGCTGGCAGAGGCTCAGAATCCATCAGGACTCATTATGGCCTAGCCCCCCTCCCTCCTCTCTCTGCTGCCACGGCCACCCGCCCAGTGGGTCCTTGTGTGGCACACTGTCGCCCGTTCACTGGAACATACATCACACCCCAGAGAGAGAGAGAGAGGCAGCTGGCTCTCATACTGATTAACTTGGCACCCCTGCTGACTCAGATGCCAGGGGAAACATCGTTGAAGAGGAAGGCATGGGTGTGTACAGTACAAGGGGCGTGGAGGAATGGAAAGGAATGTGCTTGCTTACAGTTGGCACCAAGCGACAGCCAAAAAGGGGGGAACTCCAACAAATCATCACACTGAGTTTTTGTCTGGTTGTTCAATAGAGGCAACACCCCCAGTGTTTCCCTACATCCCTGGGTACTTGTGTAGTGAAGGGATAAGCCAGCCATCCAGCCTGGTCAGGCTACAGACAGGACAGCCTACCCAGGCAGCTCCTTTCCTCCCTGGGAACAGAGAGCTGCCGAGCTCCTTAACACCCCTGGTGGTTTCATTGCGCTATTTGTTTTTCTCCCCAGGGGCTATGGGTCATTAATGTTATTGATGGGGGATCAGCACAGGCCAGCTAGAGGAATCAGCTAGGGGAACAGGCCAAGGGACAGGCTAGGGGAACAGGCCAAGGGAACAGGCTAGGGGAACAGGCCAAGGGACAGGCTAGGGGAACAGGCCAAGGGACAGGCTAGGGGAACAGGCCAAGGGACAGGCTAGGGGAACAGGCCAAGGGAACAGGCTAGGGGAACAGGCCAAGGGACAGGCTAGAGGAACAGGCCAAGGGACAGGCTAGGGAAACAGGCCAAGGGAACAGGCTAGGGGAACAGGCCAAGGGAAAAGGCTAGGGAAACAGGCCAAGGGAACAGGCTAGGGGAACAGGCCAAGGGACAGGCTAGGGAAACAGGCCAAGGGAACAGGCTAGGGGAACAGGCCAAGGGACAGGCTAGGGGAACAGGCCAAGGGACAGGCTAGGGGAACAGGCCAAGGGACAGGCTAAGGGGAACAGGCCAAGGGAACAGGCTAGGGGAACAGGCCAAGGGAACAGGCTAAGGGGAACAGGCCAAGGGAACAGGCCAAGGGAACAGGCTAGGGGAACAGGCCAAGGGAACAGGCTAAGGGGAACAGGCCAAGGGAACAGGCTAGGGGAACAGGCTAGGGGAACAGGCCAAGGGAACAGGCTAGGGGAACAGGCCAAGGGAACAGGCTAGGGGAACAGGCCAAGGGAAAAGGCTAGGGGAACAGGCCAAGGGAACAGGCTAGGGGAACAGGCCAAGGGAACAGGCTAGGGGAACAGGCCAAGGGAACAGGCTAGGGGAACAGGCTAGGGGAACAGGCTAGGGGAACAAGCCAAGGGAACAGGCCAGGAGAACAGGCCAGGGGAACAGGCAAAGGGAACAGGCTAAGGGAACAAGCAAAGGGGACAGTTAAAGGGAACAGGCTAGCGGAACGGGCAAAGGGAACAGGCTAGGGGAACAGGCCAGGGGAACAGGCTAGGGGAACAGGCCTAGGAAACAGGCAAAGGGAACGGGCAAAGGGAACAGGCCAAGGGAACAGGCTAGGGAAACAGGCCAAGGGAACAGGCTAGGGGAACAGGCCAAGGGAAACAGGCTAGGTGAACAGGCCAGGGGAACAGGCTAGGGGAACAGGCTAGGGGAACAGGCAAAGGGAACGGGCTAGGGAAACAGGCTAGGGGAACAGGCTAGGGGAACAGGCCAAGGGAAACAGGCTAGGGGAACAGGCCAAGGGAAACAGGCTAGGGGAACAGGCCAAGGGAACAGGCTAGGGGAACAGGCAAAGGGAACAGGCCAAGGGAAACAGGCTAGGGAAACAGGCCAAGGGAACAGGCTAGGGGAACAGGCCAAGGGAAACAGGCTAGGTGAACAGGCCAGGGGAACAGGCTAGGGGAACAGGCTAGGGGAACAGGCAAAGGGAACGGGCTAGGGAAACAGGCTAGGGGAACAGGCTAGGGGAACAGGCCAAGGGAAACAGGCTAGGGGAACAGGCCAAGGGAAACAGGCTAGGGGAACAGGCCAGGGGAACAGGCCAAGGGAACAGGCTAGGGGAACAGGCAAAGGGAACGGGCCTGCAGCCTTGCGAGGGTTAACACGCAGTGTTAGCGGAACCACTTTGAGTTTGTTGTTGAATACCGGAAAAAAGACTAGGACTACCAGTTTAAGTGCATCCCAAATGGCACCCTTTTCCCTACAAGGCATACTACCTTTGACTAGAGCCCTGCTCAAAAGTGCACAATATAGCAATTAAGGTGCCATCTGGGACAGAGACGATGATTCAGAATAATTTTAAGTTAATTTGAGAATTAGAGATCACAGGTGCGTAAGTTACAAATGGGCTTCTTAGAACCTGCGTAAACAAGTTTTTTATGCTCAGTATCTTTTATGAATCGAACCTCAGCACACCGTCGGAAATGATCTTACGACTAAGTTGAAGTATAAATCTAAGAGCATTTTTATAAATGAGGCCCCAGGACTCTGGTATGATGTCTCTTTTGGAAAAAAAAGTAGACCTATTTAGGTGAAGTGCTGGCTAACGGAGTGGAACATTACCCTGATGAAGGCAGCTTGTCTGTCAAAACGTTATCAGGGTGATGAAGGCAGCTTGTCTGTCGAAACGTTATCAGAATAAATACATTCAGATATCCCCTACACACATACACACACACACACACACACACACACACACACACACACACACACACACACACACACACACACACACACACACACACACACACACACACACACACACACACACACACACACACACACACACAGTTGTCTCATGGTCAGGTAGGGAGAGTCAAGATTTTTCGTATAAATTCTTGTTTTTTTTGCACCATGCTCAGCGCCATCCAGTGGTGGACATAGAACAAGTGCACCAAACTGTGTTTCTAGATGAGATCAATTCACTAGGGCCCCAATTCCCACCGGAGTTAAGCACACATAAAGACACATAAAGGGAAAGCTATTCCCTTTTTATGCACTTCTCTCTCTATACTTATTCTGACCTTGAACTTAAGCACGAGAACTGCATGCTATTCACCCGCTATTCATCAGGGTGGTGTACGAAATGAAGGTGTGGCGGAGGTGTCTACAGGAAAAGGCATACACAGCATTCTCCATGCATTATCATTTAAACCAGCCACATGTATTGGGCCCCTTTTCCACAGTGAAATGGGCTATAAATAGATGTGCCGTTATTCCGAATTGTAATAGTGTGCCCATAATTTGCGTGGGTGAAATTTGGGCACGCAAGATATAGGCTTCTGTAGAGCTGAACCTGCAGAGTTGCTTTAATTATAGCCTATGTCTGGCTTTTGTCCTTTTACAATTAGTTTCATGTTCAATATTAGCCACAATCAGTAATACCCACATACATTTTTAACTGTCACTTTAGTGTTCATTTTCTTCAATTTGTAGCTTACATTTCCCATCATTCCATTCCATTGACCTTTCTTTCCTCTGTCATGTCTGTGCAGTTGTTCCTGAGGGTCACAAGCATTACTGGATCATATGAGGCTAACGCTGTACAGTAATTTAGGACATGTAGCCTATTAGAATCATTATGGAACAGACCACACGTAGCAGGTTAAACCTGGAACCTGGCGTATGGTTCGTACAGTTCCATGATTAGTCAGAATGAGGGTAGATTTATAGGACTATTGTTCAACCTCTATTGTGCACTTCTTTTCCCCACCTTCCAATATTTCATGGATGGAACTTGAATATGACAACTTTCAGAATGAATCAAACCACTGTATTTTTGATTCATCAATATATTTTGTGCATCAAGGCTCTCCAAACCTGTTTAAAAAAAAAAAAGATTCATACATACTTTCCTAACCCTAAAATGTGCCTAAATAATCTACATGACAGTATTTTGTTGTTGTAATGCTCTTTTTATTCGAATGTTAGAATGTCATTTCACAGAGGTTATAATACAGAGGTTACATAGAAACCAAACAAAGTGCACGACACAGACTAAGTAGGAGTTAGAATACAGAAAAACACTATACAAAAAAGTCAGTCAGAAAAAATATAAAAACATCACAATTATAACGTGTCATTTATGGGAGGTTTTCTAAATAGGACCTCAATGGAGACCAGATTTTCTCAAAAAAAGTAGGGTTAGAAGAGCAGAAGCTTGAGAAAACCACATTCTCGCAGATGGTACTTCAGGTGTGGGCAAAACTAACAATATGCATTCTTTGGGTTAAGTAAACAAGGGTATTGAACAAACGTTCAGTGTCAGGGTCAAACACAACATTTACAAACAAAGTAGAGCAAATATACATTCTGTGAAAAAACTCATTGTCTACCCAAGATCTTTTGGATGTGTAAATGAAAAGCATTCCAATACGACTGGATTCTGCTACAGTACCAAAAGAAATGTGTATGAAGGTGCCAGTATCCGGTTTACATTCTGTGAAGGCGGACAGGTGTAAAGTAGGTTCTATGAAAAAAAATGGGAATTCTTATTGTTTGCTTATGGAGGTGCATTTGGGGTAGACCCTTTCACAGATGGAAGACCATTTTTCCTCACCGAGTGTAAGTCCATTGTCTCTCTCCCAAACATGTCTCAACGCATCATAGGATGAGGCACTTCTGTTCAGTAAATTATAATGTATGTCGTGGATTAAACCTCAGTAGGATTCGAACAGGAGGATTCGTAAAGAGTTTTTCAACTTCAGTCATTTGGAAACGTAGTTTATCGACTTCCTTCTGACCCTCTATGAAGTGTCTAAATTGTAGGTACTTTAAAAATCCTTGTTGGGTACGTCAAACTCAGTGTTTATCTGTTGAAACGATTTAAAAGTGTCCTTTGTAAATAAAGGCGTAAGTTCAGCAATACCCTTTTTCCAGTCCAGAAGTGCAATACTCCTTATCTTTCCAAGCTAAGAGTGTATTATGTGCTGTAAAAATGTCAGATAAGGCCTGGATTTATTTCAAAGCTATTAATTAATGGTAAGGAAGCTAATGCTCTTGAATGACATGCTACTGATTCCATCCCAACCCAAAGTGAGTGGCATCGGTCTAGGCGCCAACTAATCATGTGCTTGATCTGAGCAAAGAGACCCCTCCTAAATCCTTAGGCTTATTGTCCCAGATATATTCAGATATATTGGCATTCATTTTCTGAAAAAAGGACTGCGATAGATGGCAGGGAATATTTTGGAATAGATCATTTAGCCGAGGAAGGATATTCATTCTGACGACATTAATCATGCCAAAAGAGAGTTTTGTAGGGTAGACCAGTTAACCAGGTCCTGTTTAATCTTTGTGAGCAAAGGCATATCATTTGAAGTGAACAGGTCTTTAAGATTTGGAGTAACATATATGCCAATGTATTTTAAGCCTGTTTCAGTCAATCTGAATAGAGACATCATTTCTAAGTTGATTGTAGAGGGGATATTCAAAAGGTAAAGTCATGGATTTGTCCACGTTAATTTTGTACCCTGACAGGTTACCATATTCAGATATGATGTCCGTTACTCCAGTGACAAAGGTTGCTGCCCCACGTCGTTCACTGCAGCGACACACTCCCAAGATACCTGTTTGACTTTGTTTGTCAACCCACTATTTAGTCCACCGAATAATATGTGTTGCCTGTCTTCAATCTCCTCTACCATCGCCTTGATCTCGTCTTCCAAAAAGTTAGCTTTTCTCTTTTGGTCCATGGCTATTCCTGACGAAACCCTCATTTGTGCTAGCATTCTATAACGGGAAATCGCTGATTGTAAAGGCACGTGCAGGTGTCGTCAATTTTAAGTTAATTTGAGAATTAGAGATCACAGGTGCGTAAGTTACAAATGGGCTTCTTAGAACCTGCGTAAACAAGTGTTTTATGCTCAGTATCTTTATGAATCGAACCTCAGCACACCGTCGGAAATGATCTTACGACTAAGTTGAAGTATAAATCTAAGAGCATTTTTATAAATGAGGCCCCAGGACTCTGGTATGATGTCTCTTTTGGGAAAAAAAGTAGACCTATTTAGGTGAAGTGCTGGCTAACGGAGTGGAACATTACCCTGATGAAGACAGCTTGTCTGTCAAAACGTTATCAGGGTGATGAAGACAGCTTGTCTGTCGAAACGTTATCAGGGTGATGAAGGCAGCTTGTCTGTCGAAACGTTATCAGGGTGATGAAGACAGCTTGTCTGTCAAAACGTTATCAGGGTGATGAAGGCAGCTTGTCTGTCGAAACGTTATCAGGGTGATGAAGACAGCTTGTCTGTCAAAACGTTATCAGGGTGATGAAGGCAGCTTGTCTGTCGAAACGTTATCAGGATGATGAAGACAGCTTGTCTGTCTAAACGTTATCAGGGTGATGAAGGCAGCTTGTCTGTCGAAACGTTATCAGGGTGATGAAGACAGCTTGTCTGTCAAAACGTTATCAGGGTGATGAAGGCAGCTTGTCTGTCGAAACGTTATCAGGGTGATGAAGACAGCTTGTCTGTCAAAACGTTATCAGGGTGATGAAGGCAGCTTGTCTGTCGAAACGTTATCAGGGTGATGAAGACAGCTTGTCTGTCGAAACGTTATCAGGGTGATGAAGGCAGCTTGTCTGTCGAAACGTTATCAGGGTGATGAAGACAGCTTGTCTGTCAAAACATTATCAGGGTGATGAAGGCAGCTTGTCTGTCGAAACGTTATCAGGGTGATGAAGACAGCTTGTCTGTTAAAACGTTATCAGGGTGATGAAGGCAGCTTGTCTGTCGAAACGTTATCAGGGTGATGAAGACAGCTTGTCTGTCTAAACGTTATCAGGGTGATGAAGACAGCTTGTCTGTCAAAACGTTATCAGGGTGATGAAGGCAGCTTGTCTGTCGAAACGTTATCAGGGTGATGAAGACAGCTTGTCTGTCGAAACGTTATCAGGGTGATGAAGACAGCTTGTCTGTCGAAACGTTATCAGGGTGATGAAGACAGCTTGTCTGTCAAAACGTTATCAGGGTGATGAAGGCAGCTTGTCTGTCAAAACGTTATCAGGGTGATGAAGACAGCTTGTCTGTCTAAACGTTATCAGGGTGATGAAGACAGCTTGTCTGTCTAAACGTTATCAGGGTGATGAAGGCAGCTTGTCTGTCGAAACGTTGCACATAAATATTTTTGCATCTGAGCTCCTAGAGTTGCGGCTCTCCTTTATTTTTTTATGTCTCTTTGGATCATATCATTTAGAGCAGACATGAAGATAGGGCATATGTCAGGCCAGAACTTCTTGTAGGACTCTGCCAAGAAGCCGTCTTGCCCTTAATCCAGATTCAGCCTCCTTGCCAGAAGGCATTGCCTTAATAGTTTCCCAAACCTCTTCAGGAGTAATTCAGCATTTAGTCTATTTCTATGCTCATCTGATATAATGGGCAAGAAGATCTTATTCAGATATTTGGGAATTTCGTCGTTGGATCTTGTACATTGTGAAGTATAAAGAGATTTATAGAAGTCGCAAAACGTATTATTGATAAGCAATGGATCATAAGAAGTGGAGCCACCTGCCATCCTTATAGACTTAATACATCTTTCATTCCGTTCTTTTTTAATTGGTGTGCAAATAGACGGCCAGGACGGTTACCAAACTCATATTTTTGCTTGGTAACAAACAACCGTTTTTTTATGCATGTTTTGTATGATCTAAATTGAGTTTGGCCTCAGCACAAGCTAGTGAATTCCAGTTCTCCTGAGTTGGTGGTTGTTTATGAAGAAGTTCTAAAGGCCTTACTTCAGCCCCCAACCTTTCACTATTTTCCATCCTGAGCTTCTTGATCAGAGAGGCTTGGGAAATGATATGACCCCTTATGGTTGCTTTAGCAGCATCCAAGACAGTTGCAGCTGAGATGGCTTTGGGGCGGCAGGGTAGCCTAGTGCTTAGAGCGTTGGACTAGTACCCGGAAGGTTGCAAGTTCAAACCCCCGAGCTGACAAGGTACAAATCTGTCGTTCTGCCCCTGAACAGGCAGTTAACCCGCTGTTCCTACACCGTCATTGAAAATAAGAATTTGTTCTAAAATAAAAAGACAGGAAAGAGTTGATTTTTGAGTCAGTAATGTGATAATTGATTTTTTATCACAGAGCAGAATTGTTATGCAGAGACGTATTAAGTCTACAATATCTGGTTATGGGGATTGTTTTGCCAATTTCAATATCTATATACACTGGGGGCATGGTCAGAAATTACTATAGAACCAATAGCACATGACTGGACTACATACATGTAAGTAGAGGGCATAAACAAATGGTCCAATCTAGAATATGAATTGTAGGGTCTAGAGTAGAAAGTATAGTCTCTGACAATAGGATTTAGTTCTCTCCATACATCTACTAAACCAGATAAATCACAAATGCTTCTGAGAGCATTTGAGGCTCTATGATTCGAGACCAGAAAGATCAGAGTATTATTTCATCTACCAGTTGGTGCTGAAACGGAGTCGAAGATGCATTCTTTCATTGATCCCTACTTTCTGAACACTTCTCTCAATGTATTCTAGTCTGTCGGCAAAATACAAATGAATGGTACACCGTATTTAAGTGACAGTTTAAGATAAATGTACTGCAAATCCTAATGAATGAAAACTACATGAGAAGATCTGCTGGCCAGCAAGTGGGAGGGTTTTCAGCATTTGAATTACAATTGTTCAGAGTGCAAGGGAACCACGCCTGCAAAGCCTGTTATGTACCTGTGTAAGGTAAGTCTGAATACCAACTACTGAGAAGCACTTAGTAGTGGGGATGTTGACGTTATAGTCTCAATGAGCAAGGCAGAGGCAAAAAGCCTGATATGGATAGTGTTGGTGCAGAAATGGCAGGAGCAGTGGAATAGAGACACTAATGGCAGGCATTTATTTCAAGTACAGAGGAAAGTCGGGGAGGGGAGGACGGCAGTAAGGGACAAAAGAGAGGAGGCTATTTTTACAAGATTGAGGGTGGGACCCAGCCAGGTGAATAAGATCTTAAATGTGGTAGGAAAGCATCCAACAAGAAAGTGTGATTAATGCCAGGAAACAGAGACCGGGGAGTGTGTATAGAAGGAAAGAGAGAGGATGAGACCTAATATCAAATCAAATCAAATTGTATTAGTCACATGCGCCGAATACAACCTTATCGAGAAATGCTTACTGACAAGCCGTTAACCAACAATGCAGTTCAAGAGGCTATATACAGGGGGTACCGGTACAGAGTCAATGTGTGGGAGTACAGGTTAGTCGAGGGAATTTGTACAGTGACTATGCATAGATAATAAACAGCGAGTAGCAGCAGTGTAAAAACAAGCCTTTTGGTCTTAGACTTGGCGCTCGGGTACCGCTTGCCGTGTGGTAGCAGAGAGAACAGTCTATGACTTGGGTGACTGGAGTCTTTGACAATTTTTAGGGCCTTCCTCTGACACCACCTAGTATATAGGTCCTGGATGTCAGGAAGTTTGGCCCCAGTGATGTACTGGGCCATACGCACTTATGTTCGGATGCCGAGCAGTTGCCATACCAGACGGTGATGCAACTGGTCAGGATGCTCTCGATGGTGCAGCTGTAGAACTTTTTGAGGAGCTGGGGACCCATGCCAAATCTTTTCAGTCTCCAGAGGGGGAAAAGGTGTTGTTGTGCCCTCTTCACAACTGTCGTTGTGTGTTTGGACCATGATAGTTCGTTGGTGATGTGGAAACCAAGGAACTTGAAACTCTCGACCTATTCCAATTCAGCCCCGTAGATGTTAATGGTGGCCTGTACTGCCCTCCTTTTCCTATAGTCCACGATCAGCTCCTTTATCTTGCTCACATTGAGGGAGAGGTTGTTGTCTCTGACTTCCTCCCTATAGGCTGTCTCATCGTTGTCGGTGATCACGCCTACCACTGTTGTTTCGTCAGCAAACTTAATGATGGTGTTGGAGTCGTGCTTGGCCATGCAGTCGTGGGTGAACAGGGAGCATAGGAGGGGACTAAGCATGCACCCCTGAGGGGCCCCAGTGTTGAGGATAATTGTGGGAGAGTATGAGGGAGAAGGGGATACAGGAAATGAGTTTAAAGAATATATTGTGTAGAACTACATTAGATATAGTCTCAAATATTTTGTTATCTTTTTTAAGAGGGCATGTAGCATTTAGTATCCCCTGTCTCTGGCCCAATCTCCAGTACTGTACTTGGCGGCAATTGGATGCCAACCGCCGGTAAACCCCACCGAAGAAGATGACAACTACTGAGAAGTGCGTAAGAAAGGCACGATCTCTAAGTCGGAATTGTGCCCTAGACTTTCACACTTATGAGGATTTATTATCATCACAGGGCCGTCTTGATTCAACACTGAGAACATTCAGTTGTTGGAGTAGATATTGTGGGTTGATTGTGATAATAATTCAAGTAAACTACACACATTGTCAGACTAGAACAGATGAATAAACAAAAGGAAGCCTTTGCATCCCTTGCTTGGTGTTAACAGTCAGAGTGTGGGAGAGTTCCTAGATACCCATCTTTTAGCAGGCTTGGCATTTCACATTTATTTTCCTACGCAACAACCAAACAAATGGCGCAGGACAACGCGTTGAAATTATTTCCCCCTGGGGTTTTATCAGAGCCGCTTGCTTTGTCCGTTCCAGTTCAAATGACTTGCCCTCGTGAGATCTGACTGAACACAGAGGGAGAGAGAGAAGTAGGCTACTAATCTTCACGACGTAAGACAACGAAGTGATAGAAATCGCTCTTTGCCGAGAGAGTGGAGTGTACGCTTAATTACAGCGAAAAATTACCCAGATGTGATCTTACCTTGCAACGGGCTATTTCATCGCCGGTTTCCTGCCTAAACCTCCTCCCAACCCCCTCCTGCTCTGATCACCCTCACTTGGCCCTGAAAACTCTGCCTGCTCCCACCATGACCACAGTGCTGTGTTTTGTTCAGGCCTGGCACAGCTCAGCACAGCCTCTGTCTAGCCCAGAGAGATTACAGTAGGTCTGAAGTGAAGGGGTAGTAGTACGGTGGGTTGGGGGATGAGAGGTGGGGAGGGGATGGAGGCCTGTAGAGGTGGGGGCGGAGGTGAGAGATAGGGAGGGGGTGGAGGCCTGTAGAGGTGGGGGCGGAGGTGAGAGGTGGGGAGGGGGTGGAGGCCTGTAGAGGTGGGGCAGGGGTGGGTGGGGCAGGGGTGAGAGATGGGGAGGGGATGGAGGCCTGTAGAGGTGGGGGCGGAGGTGAGAGGTGGGGAGGGGGTGGAGGCCTGTAGAGGTGGGGGCGGGGGTGATAGGTAGATCAATGATGTGCAAGGAGCCCTTTAGTGATGGGAAGGAAGAGGTGGATAAAATATAGGATTAGGGTTGAGGAGGATGGATGAAATACGGGATTAGGGCTGGGGATGGAGGGTTGCTCAGGGGGGACTGGGGGATGAGAGGTGGATTAGAGATGAGGAGGGAGCTGTGTGATGGAAAGGGTTGGGTATTAAAGATGGGGAGGTGGATAAGGGCTGGGAATAGAGCCCTCTGTGGCCACCCAGGTCTGGGAGGATGGATGGCCTCTGTGGGGCTGTTTGACTGGAAACAGGTGTGTGTCATCTGAAGATGAAGGCCCGGCTGATAAACATTATTGGAGAACATCTGTTGCTTGTCACAACACGGGTCCAGGCCGAGTAGACCCCCATCCATCAGCCAGGGGCTCGGTCTTGCGCTCGCGGCCCAGCTTGCACATCACTCACCCGGGGACGGAGGCGGCCGATGTGGGCTGCCTGGTCCACGCCTGGTCCAGACACCTGCCCGGCGGTGGATGCTGGAGACGCTCCACTGCACTTGAGAAATGCCTGGGGGACAGACGGACGTCCCAGCCACCCCCTCCTCCTCTCCACCTCTGCTATGCTCAGGTGCCCCCACACCCCCCCACACACACTTTCTGACAGGTTTCGTACTAGGTAACGGTCTGGCTCATTGCTCACCTCTTGACCTCCCTGGCTGATCTGTGGAGAGCCTGTGCTCCCTGGTCTCCAATCCTCCATCACTGCTCTGTGACAGGCCGTCTCAGACCCCCGCTACTCTCCCCCATTCATACCACCCCCGCCTTGCCTTTCTCTAAGCTCCCAGGCAGAGGACCCAATACCATGCTACACTGCTCCCAAATAAAATGGCCTCTCTCCTAAATGTGGTGATGTGATATTAGGGACAGAAATAACAGACAGATGTACCACATGTAGTAAAAAGAGAATTTGATAGAAATTCAAGATGTATCAAAATAGCACCATATACATAAAGCCTGCCATCAGGCACATAGTATAGTACATGTTATGAGTGGTATGAATGGCAGTATCCTGATGTACAGTTCAAATGCTTTGCAATATTCTAAAAACCCTTCTACATGAAAATAGACTGATTACTTGGCTAAGACGTCTATAGGTCACAGTGCCATTGAACTGAAACACAGTAACAGACAGTAACAGCGGTAATGAATTGATATGTGACTTACCTGATCTGACAGTGCAGTAAGTGATCCTATCAAATCGAACGAACAACTAAAAGCAATTTCTAAATATATTAACACTTTATGACAAGCAATCAGGCACACGCTGTCAAAAGAAACCAGTAAAATACAACACAAAATAGTCTCACTGTATATGATATGATAGTATGACAGAGTGCCGTCAAAAGGAGAGACAGTACCAGTGGACACACTGGGAGTGATGGCTGTTGTTCCCATGTCAGTCTGACCAATGACTCTGAGAGTAGGCCACGGGTAAGCAATAGGAGGCTGCAGGCTTTTGTTCCAGCCCAGCTCTAACACACCCGGTTCCACTAATCACCTAACTGTGGTCTTTATTAATCATGTGTGATAGTGATGGTCTGCACACACTGTGCCCCTCCAGCACCGTAGTGCCCACCCCTGTACTTGGCTTCCCAAAGCCGCATTGGGGTGAGGACAGAGACGTTGTGAATGTACAGGAAGTGTTTGACCTGTGGTTAATGACAGGCTAGAACAGTTGACTTGGGGCAAGGGTCCAGTCCTGAGACAATCAGGCAGGGAGCACAATAGAGCTCAGGTGACATTTCCAATGTCCACCACCAGCAGCACATCAATGTTCCAGGTGCTTGTGTAGCCTGCTCTCTCTCTCTAACTAAACCGGCATTCTGCACCTTTCTACAGGCTCACAAAAAGCCACCGCACATTTCTCAACCAAATGTGCAGAATACAGGTGTAGACATAAGAATACATTGCCTTGTGTGTCTGGTCCAGACACCTTCTGGCTGTATAACTCTGTCCATCTATCCATCTGTCCAACTGTACACAGCCTTCCCTTGACTCCCTAGGATCCCTGATTGCATATTTGGGGAACCTTGCTGAGTGTTCAGTGTTTGAGACGTCTTGCGGGGGTATTTGGGACATCTAGTTTGGGATGTGGGGCCTCCAGTGCGCTACGAGTGGGAAAGACCAGACGGCTTCTTCAGGGAGGGAGAGAAGCCCAACGCTGGGACCTCTGCAGTTTCTAGTAGTCCTGAAAAGAGAGAAGAGGCAGACAAAAATACATTTGGCACCTTCTAGAAATCAAAAGCAAATGTTCTTTGGCGTTCGGGGAGTTGCTGGTGAGCTAGGGTGTTTTCTGGTCGATCTGGACGGTCTCCCGTAAACTGGGCTTGTGGGGGAAACCGAGACAGCTTCAAGCCAGACACCCCTCTGGGTGTGGATTAAAATAACTGTCAGAGGCCGGAGCGGCTATTGAGGGAGACAGGGAGACACACAGAGCTGAAGGCCTGAGGCTAACACACTTGCCAACGCACTATTTCATGAAAACCTGGTTCAGCTTTACAACTCTGGTCCTTGGTGTCTGCTGTGATGGGCGGTAGGTATCACTCACTCATCAGGGCGATGTGTGTTTGAGGTGTGTGTCTGTATGAGTCTGTGTGTGTTTGCATTTGTGTTTGCGTGTGTGTGTGGCTATGTGTGTGTACGCACGCATGTGTTTGTGTTTGCATGCATGTGTGTTTGTGCGTGTATAGAGTACCTTCTGTACATGTGGGGCCCAGCCAGATAACAGGACACAGGCAGCGGCCATTACGAGCGTCACACTGGGCCTGATGGGAACACTGGCACTGCAGGGAGCAGTCCGGACCAAAACGATCTCTTCCACAGTCTGACGGACAGACAGGCGAGACGGAGAGAGAGAAAGAATGACAGAAAAGAGTGGAAAGAGTGGCAGAAGAAAGGCCGACACAACGAGGAAAAGATGGAGGGAGACAGCACACAAAAAATAAAATGTCAGATTTAAATACAGTAAATGACTAGTCATTTTTCTATTAGGTATAGGCATATAATCAAATCCAATCAAATTGTATTTGTCACATGTGCCGAATACAACAGTTGTAGACCTTACAGTGAAATGCTTACTTATAAGCCCTTAACCAACAATGCAGTTTAAGAAAATACATAAAATAGTAAGAAATAATGAAAGAGCAGTAAAATAACAATAGCGAGGTTATATACATGGGGTATCGGTATAGAGTCAATGTGCAGGGGCATCGGTTAGTCGAGGTAATTGAGGTAATATGTACATGTTATTAAAGTGACTATTCATAGATAATAACAGAGAGTAGCAGCAGGGTAGAAGACGGGGGGGGCAATGCAAGTAGTCTGAGTAGCCATTTGATTAGATATCTTGTGGCTTAGGGGTAGAAGCTGTTTAGAAGCCTCTTGGACCTAGACTTGGAGCTCCGGTACCGCTTGCTGTGCGGTAGCAGAGAGAACAGTCTATAATTTGGGTGGCTGGAGTCTTTGATCATTTTTAGGGCCTTCCTCTGATACCACCTGGTACAGAGGTCCTGGATGGTAGGAAGCTTGTCCCCATGTACAGGGCCGTACGCACTACCCTCTGTAGTGCCTTGCGGTCGGAGGCCATGCAGTTTCCATACCAGGCGGTGATGCAACCAGTCAGGATGGTGCAGCTGTATAACTTTTTAAGGATCTGAGGACCCATGCCAAATCTTATCAGTCTCCAGAGGGGGAATAGGTTTTGTCGTGCCTTCTTCACGTCTGTCTTGGTGTGCTTGGATCATGTTAGTTTGTTGGTGATGTAGAAACCAAGGAACTTGAAACTCTCGACCCGCTCCACTTCAGCCCTGTACATGTTATTGGCGGCCTGTTCGGCCCTCCTTTTCCTGTACTCCAAGATCAGCTCCTTTGTCTTGCTCACATTGAGGGAGAGGTTGATGTCTCTGACTTCCTCCCTATAGGTTGTCTCATCGTTGTCGGTGATCAGGCCTACTACCGTTATGTCATCGGCAAACTTAATGATGGTGTTGGAGTCGTGCCTGGCCATGCAGTCATGAGAAACAGGGAGTACAGGAGGGGACTAAGCACACACCCCTGAGGGGCCCCCGTGTTGAAGATCAGCGTGGTGGATGTGTTGTTACCTATCCTTACCACCTGGGAGCGGCCCGTCAGGAAGTTCAGGATCCAGATGCAGAGTGAGGTATTTAATCCCAGGTCCTTAGCTTAGTGATGAGCTTTGACGGCACTATGGTGTTGAACGCTGAGCTGTTGTCAATGAATAGCATTCTCACATAGGTGTTCCTTTTGTCCAGGTGGGAAAGGGCCATGTGGAGTGCAATAGAGATAGTTTGCCACATCCGACGAGCGTCAGAGCCGGTGTAGTACGATTTGATCTTAGTCCTGTGTTGACTCTTGCCTGTTTGATGGTTCGTCGGAGGGCATAGCGGGATTTCTTAGAAGCATCCGGGTTAGAGTCCCACTCCTTAAAAGCGGCAGCTCTACTATTTAGCTCAGTGCGGATGTTGCTTGTAATCTGGACTGTAATCTGGACAAGTCCTGAAGTTTAGCATCTGCTTCACCTGACCACTTTTTTATAGACCGAGTCACTGGTGCTTCCTGCCTTAATCTTTGCTTGTAAGCAGGAATCTGGAGGATAGAATTATGGTCAGATTTGCCAAATGGAGGGTGAAGGAGAGCTTTGTATGCGTCTCTGTGTGTGGAGTAAAAGTGGTCTAGAGTTTTTTTCCGTCTGGTTGTACATTTAACATGCACAAAACAGTACAAATCAATATGTAGCAGCCGGTGAAGGCTCTCAGTTTTAAAGGCATACCTAAGATCCAGTACTGCAAGAGATAGAGCGCTGTTGCAGTTTAGAGGAGGTCGTACCTTTTTCACATCTCTGTCCAGTCTTCCCTGGGGGGCAGAGACACTGTCCCATGGCTGGATGACAGGGGGCCCCTCCAACACAGTCACATGACTGCTGACAGCCCTCCCCAAACCTGCCAGCCTCGCACCCTGGGACAAACAGACACAGTGAGACACACACACACACACACACACACACACACACACACACACACACACACACACACACACACACACACACACACACACACACACACACACACACACACACACACACACACACACACACACACACACACACACACACACACAGGTCTGTCTTTATTACTTCATTATAGAGGGTAAACTATCTGGCTGTCTTGCAGCTGCTCTGCAGTGCTCAGTGCTCTCCTGCTGGGCCTGAAGTGGGCATGTAGGCCCTCACACTGAGCTGAGGAGCCCAGAGCAGGCAGGAGGGAGGAGGCCACAGAGATGCAACAGGAATGCATTAAACAGTCTGTCTCCGCTGTGGCTGCCTGGAAACACCTGTATCTCATCCAATAACCACGTCTGCCTGCCTATCTGCCTGCTCACAGAGAAGTGCCAACACATGCTCGTATTCATATTGTATGTACTCTCTCTCTATCGTTTTCATAGACATACACGCACACAACATCACTACAAAAAAATGCCATCACAAATGCATATGTACAGTATGTAATACCCACACGTATGGCTTTCCTGTTATTAAAGAGAACTGAAGTGCTGACCCTCCTGTCTCTATATGAGACCAGAGTGCGAATCAGATTGTGTGATCTTCCCCTCTGTCATCCAGTACTCACGTCTCTGACACAGGGAGCCACGGTAGCCAGGCGGACACACACACCGGCCCGTCACATGATCACATGTCTGTCCCGCCCGGCAGTCACACGGACGGGCACAGTTCTGTCCGAAGAATCCAGAGGGACACCCTGGGGACAGGGTGACAACACAGGAAAACGTTTTGTTGTTGGTTTCTCATACAAGAGCGCAACCAATCATCACAATCATGTTCATTTGGCACCAAATGTTAGAAAACAGATTGAAACAAGAAGGGACTAACAATAAGAGACGCTCATTTTCCTTTTTTGTTGTAAATGTTAAACATTGTGTGCCCACATGAACACAACCCACCTCCTCCTTCATTAGAAATATAGGGCCAGGAGTTTTTCCTGGACAGGTCACATGGTGAGGAAAAACTCCTTCCCCAAACCATTTTGTTTTTTAAAACAACAACATACGGTGTTCACAGGAGTGTCCATAGTGTCCGGCAGTGCAGCTGCAACCGCCAGTGAAGCGGTCACATGTCCCGTTGTTCTGGCAGGGACAATCCAGTGCACAGTCTGACCCGTACTTCCCCTGGACACACACTGGAAACACAGACATATGGTAGAGACATACAGTAACAACAACACAACACTCACAACCAACATTCCATCTGTCTGTACTTTTACCACAGGCGGCTGGTGGCACCTTAATTTGGGAGGATGGGCTCAGAGTAATGGCTGGAACGGAATCAATGGAATGGTTTGTGATTTCCATGTGTTTGATGCCATTCCATTCACTCCATTCCAGACATTATTATGAGCCGTCCTCCCCTCAGCAGCATCCTGTGACCTGTAACTGATACTGCACACATAACAGTGGAATTACCTGATATAAACATAGAGACACACTGTAAGCCAGGGATATGGGAAGTTACTGTGCTCACAGTGACTGCTGGTAGCTACTATTCAAAATAACACAAGTCTTCATTGTTTTGTCATGGCTGTTGGGTCATCTAACATTGTTTCAATGTTGTAACAAACAGAGTAAAAAAAAACTAAGCAACTTCAAGAACAGACAGGTAAACTAAAGTAGTACTGAAATACAATTAAACTCAACCCTGCCCTGCCTGACGTTATACTAACGTTATCCTGATGTTGTGTTGATGTCATCCTGAGGTTACCTGTCTCACAGCGTGGTCCCGTCCAGCCCAGCCCACACCTGCAAGTCCCGTCCCTGGCCTCACACAGCGCTCCGTTCCGACACACACACGTGTTCCTGCACTGCAGGCCATAGCGCCCCCTAGGACAAGCTGGAGGAACAGCAAGGCATTCGATAGTAATCATCATCATCACAGCACTACCAAGGCCAGCATTACGTGTAGCTCTATTCTTTAGCTACCCAGCCAGCAGTGAGCCCACCACACAGTTAAACACACACACTACACACCGACACACACACACACACAAGTTTATTTAAGCAGCAGTTAATTAGCGAGATGGCAAAGTGGTCTCATTTGGCAGCGATATAAAAGAATAATCATGTTTCTCTGGGTAATTTAGATTGGGAAAACAATAAGCGAATCACTTTGATTCCCCTGTTTATTTATTTGTTTCCTCGCCAACGCCATCGACACGGAACATGGAAAACGAGCTACTTATAGGTCTCTGTAAACATTCAACACAGGAACATAAGCAGTGGCACGTCCACAGACGTATGGTGCTCACTAGGAGAGCAGAGCGCTTACGAACACCATCATCTGGAATGGATGGAAACTCCCGTTTGCACCCCAGTGGAACTACTGATAAAAGGCGAGGTTAGGGAAACTCAATAACCCTGCTTCTGTTCTCCAGAAGAATACGAGCCTCTGATCATTCATATGGAGAACTTGTTAACTAAATACACATTGAAAGCTAATTTGGTTGGTTGGTTGGTTGGTTGGTTGGGTGGATTCCACAGTAGGATGCTGAGGGGAGGAAGGCTCATAATAATGGCTGGAACAGAGTCAATGGAATGGCATGGTGTCCTGGTGTTTGATGTTTTTGATACCATTCCACTCATTCCGCTCCGGCCATTACCATGAGCCCGTCCTCCCCAGTGAAGGTGCCACCAACCTCCTGTGGTGGATTCCCAGTTGCCAATCAGACTCTGTGTTCTTGATGAGTTCATAGTCTGCTACAAACATTTACTGGTGCATGACAAACAGTGCCGGACCGGGAGCCAAAAACTGCTCTTCACATACTCAATGGCCCAGAGACACAAGGTTAGTTGTGAGGTAAAAGTCATTATTACCTTGCTGGCAGGACTGCCCGATATTACCTGGGGCACAGATACACCTCCCAGTCACAGGGTGGCACTGCCCTCTCTCCCCACAGGAACACAGATGGGCACAGTCCTGCCCAGAGCGCCCCGCCGGACAACCTGGCAGTACGAAGAAAGACATGAAGGCACCATTCAAATTATTTAAAAGTGCAGCTTCTTTTCTTCCTCCTCCTTCCTTAAAGTAATCACTGATTAGGAATGACTCAGCAAGTGGAAGCGGCGTGACGGAGCCCTCGCGTTCATCTGTCTAATCCTATCTAATCCCAACAGTCTTCGGACCGATTCCTAGCCGAACACTGTGTATATCTTTACTCTATATAGAAGATTCTGATTCATAGTCAGAAGATGACTTGTCAAAGACGGTTCATTTTCACCCATTACAGGTGTGCTGCAGACTTACCAATGCTGCAGTCAGCTCCTAGGAAGCCAGGTGTGCTGCAGACTTACCAATGCTGCAGTCAGCTCCTAGGAAGCCAGGTGGGCTGCAGACTTACCAATGCTGCAGTCAGCTCCTAGGAAGCCAGGTGGGCTGCAGACTTACCAATGCTGCAGTCAGCTCCTAGGAAGCCAGGTGGGCTGCAGACTTACCAATGCTGCAGTCAGCTCCTAGGAAGCCAGGTGGGCTGCAGACTTACCAATGCTGCAGTCAGCTCCTAGGAAGCCAGGTGGGCTGCAGACTTACCAATGCTGCAGTCAGCTCCTAGGAAGCCAGGTGGGCTGCAGACTTACCAATGCTGCAGTCAGCTCCTAGGAAGCCAGGTGGGCTGCAGACTTACCAATGCTGCAGTCAGCTCCTAGGAAGCCAGGTGGGCTGCAGACTTACCAATGCTGCAGTCAGCTCCTAGGAAGCCAGGTGGGCACTCACAGGTCCCTGTCTTGGTGTCACAGCGGCCGCCATTGTTGCACTTACATCTGGCCTTGCAGTTCGGCCCATATGACCCCTCACGACACTCTGGGGTAAGGAGAGAGAGAAAGAAAGACATTTCACATTGAGGATAGCAAAGGGACATTTTGGAGAGGTTCTCAAGAGGTTCTCAGAGGTCTCGTACGTCATTAGCCCAGAAGTTGCCCTCCTCCGAGCAGGGCAGTGTAAATAGAGTTTTATTGTTGAGCTCAACACACTACACTATATATGATAATAGCAGAGCAATGTTTTTGAAAGAGCTGAAATGTATAGACATTTTCCTTATATTTGAGACTTGTTTTATTGAGTTTTTACAGCCTGTTACATTCTGAAATTGTCACAGTAGCTGCCGGCTGCACTGAGCCACGTGAAACTATGGAAGCCCATTCCCGCCAACATATTTTTTTACGTGTCATCTAGAATAAAAATTTGACAACATGACAGTGCCTTCAGAAAGTATTCACACCCCTTGACTTTTTCCACATTTTGTTGTGTTTCAGCCTGAATTTAAAATGGATTAAATTGAGAGAGAAAAAAAATGTTATGGCAAGCCTAAATAAGTGCTAAATATGTGCTTAACCCTTTGAGTATGGTGAAGTTATTAATTACACCTTGGATCGTATATAAATACACCCAGCCACAACAAAGAAACAGGTTTCCTTCCTAACTCAGTTGCTGGAGAGGAAGGATTTCACCATGAGGCCAATGGTGGCTTTAAAACAGTTACAGAGTTTAATGGGTGTGATAGGAGAAAACTGAGGATGGATCAACAACATTGTAGTTACTCCACAATACTAACCTAATTGACAGAGTGAAAAGCGGAAGCCTGTACAGAATAACAATATTCCAACAACATGCATTGTGTTTGCATTAAGGCAATAAAATTCAAACTGCAAAAAATGTGGCAAAAAAAATAACTTTTTGTCCTGAATATAAAGCATGATTCATAGGACACATAAACACAATACATCACTGGGTACCACTCTTCATATTTTCAAGCATCAAATCAAAATCAAACCAAATGTATTTATATAGCCCTTCGTACATCATCTGATATCTCAAAGTGCTGTACAGAAACCCAGCCTAAAACCCCAAACACCAAGCAATGCAGGAGTAGAAGCATGGTGGTGGCTGCATCATGTTATGGGTATGCTTGTCATTTTATTTATTTATTTCACCTTTAAATAAAGGCAAGTTGAGAACAGGTTCTCATTTAAAATTGCGACCTGGCCAAGATAAAGCAAAGCAGTTTGACACATACAACAACACAGAGTTACACATGGAATAACATACATACAGTCAATAATACAGTAGAAAAATAAGTCTATATACAATGTGAGCAGATTAAGTGTGATAAGGGAGGTAAAGGCAAAAAAAGGCCATGGTGGCGAAGTAAATACAATATAGCAAGTAAAACACTGGAATGGTAGATTTGCAGTGGAAGAATGTGCAAAGTAGAGACAGAAATAATGGGGTGCAAAGGAGCAAAATAAATAAATACAGTATGGGGAGAGGTAGTTGTTTGGGCTAAATTATAGATGGGCTATGTACAGGTGCAGTAATCTGTGAGCTGCTCTGACAGCTGGTGCTTAAAGCTAGTGAGGGAGATAAGTGTTTCCAGTTTCAGAGATTTTTATAGATGGTTCCAGTCATTGGCAGCAGAGAACTGGAAGGAAAGGCGGCTAAAGGAAGAATTGGTTTTGGGGGTGAACAGAGAGATATACCTGCTGGAGCTCATGCTACAGGTGGGTGCTGCTATGGTGATCATCAAGCTGAGATAAGGGGGGATTTTACCTAGAAGGGTCTTGTAGATGACCTGGAGCCAGTGGGTTTGGCGACGAGTATGAAGCGAGGGTCAGCCAACGAGAGCGTACAGGTTGCAGTGGTGGGTAGTATATTGGCTTTGGTGACAAAACGGATGGCACTGTGATAGACTGCATCCAATTTATTGAGTAGGGTATTGGAGGCTATTTTGTAAATGACATCGCCAAAGTTGAGGATCGGTAGGATGGTCAGTTTTACAAGGGTATGTTTGGCAGCATGAGTGAAGGATGCTTTGTTGCGAAATAGGATGCCAATTCTAGATTTAACTTTGGATTGGAGATGTTTGATGTGAGTCTGGAAGGAGAGTTTACAGTCTAACCAGACACCTGGGTATTTGTAGTTGTCCACATATTCTAAGTCAGAACCGTCCAGAGTAGTGATGTTGGACGGGCGGGCAGGTGCAGGCAGCGATCGGTTGAAGAGAATGCATTTAGTTTTACTTGTATTTAAGTGCAATTGGAGGCCACGGAAGGAGAGTTGTATGGTATTGAAGCTCGTCTGGAGGGTTGTTAACACAGTGTCCAAAGAAGTATACAGAATGGTGTCGTCTGCGTAGAGGTGGATCAGAGACTCACCAGCAGCAAGAGCGACATCATTGATGTATACAGAGAAGAGAGTCGGTCCAAGAATTGAACCCTGAAGCACCCCCATAGAGACTGCCAGAGGACCGGACAACAGGCCCTCCGGTTTGACACACTGAACTCTATCAGAGAAGTAGTTGGTGCAGCAGGCGAGGCAATCATTTGAGAAACCAAGGCTATCGAGTCTGCCGATGAGGATGTGGTGATTGACAGAGTCGAAAGCCTTGGCCAGATCAATGAATACGGCTGCACAGTATTGTTTCTTATCGATGGCGGTTAAGATACTGTTTAGAACCTTGAGTATGGCTGAGGTGCACCAATGACCAGCTCTGAAACCAGACTGCATAGCGGAGAAGGTATGGTGGGATTCGAAATGGTTGGTTATCTGTTTGTTGACTTGGCTTTCGAAGACCTTAGAAAGGCAGGGTAGGATAGATATAGGTCTGCAGCAGTTTGAGTCAAGAGTGTCCCCCCCTCTGAAGAGGGGGATGACCGCAGCTGCTTTCCAATCTTTGGGAATCTCAGACGACATGAAAGAGAGGTTAAACAGGCTAGTAATAGGGGTTGCAACAATTTCTGCAGATCATTTTAGAAAGAAAGGGTCCAGATTGTCTAACCCGGATTATTTGTAGGGGTCCAGATTTTGCAGCTCTTTCATAACACCAGCTGAATGGATTTGGGAGAAGGAAAAATGGGGAGGGCAAGTTGCTGTGGGGGGTGCAGTGCTGTTGACTGGGGTACGGGTAGCCAGGTGGAAAGCATGGCTAGCCGTCGAAAAATGCTTATTGAAATTCTCAATTATAGTGGATTTATCGGTGGTGACAGTGTTTCCTAATCCTCAGTGCAGTGGGCAGCTGGGAGGAGATGTTCTTATTCTCCATGGACTTTACAGTATCCCAGAACATTTTTGAGTTTGTATTTTTTGTTGATAAAAATAAGTGGAATAGAGCTAAAAACAGGCAAATTCCTGGAGGAAAACTTGGTTCAATCTGCTTTCTAACAGACATTGGGAGACAAATTCACCTTTCAGCAGGACAATAACCTCAATCACAAGGACATACACTGGAGTTGCTTACTAAGACGACATTGAATGTTCTTGAGTGGCCTAGTTACAGTTTTGACTTAAATCGGCTTGAAAATCTATTGCAAGACTTGGAAATGGCTGGCTAGCAATGATCAACAACCAAATTGACAGAGCTTGAAGAATTAAAAAAATTATAATGTGCAAATATTGTACAATCTAGGTGTGCAAAGTGCTTAAAGACTTACCCAGAAAGACTCACAGCTGTAATTACTGCCAAAGGTGTATTGAATACTTATGTTGAATACTTATGTAATGAAGATATATTAGTGTTTTATTTTTCATAATTTGTTTTTAAATGTAGGAATTTTTCTTCCACTTAGAGTATTTTGTGTAGATCGTTGACAAAAAATGACAAATTAAATCCATTTTAATCCCACCTTTTCCACAAAATGTGGGAAGAGTCAAATTTTTATTGAATGAAACACTATGGGATGGTACATTTCATGCTCACATCATGCTTTCATTTGTGTTTGGAATTCATTATCAGTTTATACGTTTAAATGTTAATAAGCTAAATGTCCCTTACCTTGAGCTAAGAGATGGTGGGGCATCTAAACCCTTGTGGACCATTTAAGCCCAGAACAATGCCTCAAGACCACAGCCAATTGCATGCAAACAATAATGCAGCTAACTTGGCTAATCTTGCGAGCAAGTGAGCTAGTCAGCTAGCTAGGTAGTTTTGTTAGCTTTAATCCCACCTTGTGACACAACAAAATGTGGAAAAAGTCAAGGGGTGTAAATACTTTCTGAAGGCACTGTATAAATTAGGAGATAGTGTCTAAGAATAACCCAAAAAATGTGGTGAATGAAGATGCTTCTGAACCCGAAGAAAAATGTGTTGTCTGGCTTTCAGGAAATAACATTCCTTACAAAATGGGCTTTTAAATTAAGTGTGTTTCAATATAGTGAGTATGATAAACTAACGAAAATGTACATTTGTATGAACTTTTTGATATTTTTATTTAGATGTTTTGAAAATAATAATACTAATTGACCAGAATACCAAAGAATCAGAAATCAGAGGTTACGGTTACCACAACCAAAATTACCCCGGGGCCATGTTTAGCCTGTTCTGCACGGAGAAACGGAGAGAGAGAGAGAGAGAGAGAGAGAGAGAGAGAGAGAGAGAGAGAGAGAGAGAGAGAGAGAGAGAGAGAGAGAACTTATTCAAACTCGTTCTTCGTATAGTGCACTGCAATTCCATTGTTGAAGCCACACAGTCATTTCACAGAAGTGGACTACCTAACACTGGTCACTACTTACTGAGTTCACAGTGGTTTCCGTAGTAACCAGGCAGACAGGTACACCTTCCAGTGACAGGGTGACACTGCTCATGGTCCCCAGAACACTGGCACATCTGGCTACAGTTCAGCCCGAACACACCTGATGGACACGCTGCAGGAGACACAAGCATGTACAATAAGGACGGGAGGAGATGGACATGGAGGCACACACTAAAACACTCAATATGACCTGGTTTACATTGCAACATGGTGTATGCTTGTACATTCATTTCGAAACCCAATCTCTATGCGGACATAATAAAATGTAAGCACTCACTCACATTCAAATACCCATTCACACTCAGACAATGCAGTAGTTCACAGACACTCACATAGTCACACAAGGGAAGATAAATCTTTGAAACAAACATGTTTTTTTCTCTCCCTGAAACCACAGCACTTACTGAGGCAGCGTGTAGGACAGATAAGAAACGACTCCAGACTAAAGAGGCAATTACAGCGCTGTCATTATGCAAGTCTGCCTTCCAAAAGCCCTTATCCACCCAGGAGACAAAAACAATGTCTCCTGTTTTACTTGGCAACCCGAGTGTAACGTTTATCAGATGTCTGCTGAGTGTGTGAGAGAAAGGAGGGAGTGGGGGGAGAGGAGAGGGGGATAGGAGAGAGGAGGGTGTGGGGGGTGTGTGTGTGTTTAAAGAGAGGTGGTGAGATGGTAGTGATGTGCTCTTACTCTCCTCACAGCCCTTCCCAGTGAGACCAGCAGGGCAGCCACATGTCCCAGTAACGTGGTGGCAGGACACCCCAGACTGACAATGACACCGCTGGGCACAGGAAGCACCGTAGACCCCAGACAGGCAGGCTGGGGCACATCAGACACACATTCATCACTAACTAATGGATATTCACTTTAAACAGTTGTTGTGTGTATAACTGCCTTGTTTAAATAAAGATGAACACTCCTTATAATGACAATTCATGATTTAACCTCAAACTGAATGTATCTATCTCAGTCCCAGGTATGCAATTAAAACATGGATGGATTTGAAAAACGAATGTCAATTGGTTTCTACGGTAATTGACCTCTCATAGTATAACTTAAGTATGTATGATTTGATAATGTGTTGTTTCCAAAGGGTCCTTTTCCGGCTCCGACACTCACGTTTGTCGCACTGGGCCCCTCTCCATCCTGGGTGACATTCACACCTGCCTGTCACACGGTGGCAGCTTGTCCCGTGGCCGCACTGACACCTCTGCTCACACCCTTCTCCATGGAGACCATCTGGGCACCCTGCAGCACAGACACATGGGTGGTGTTCAGTAGGGCACAACGTAGCAATATGATTTAGAAACGGTCTGAAAACGAACATCTGTGTTCTTATTTGAAAAATACAGGTAGGACTTCCACATTTAATTATGTTTCAAAACGTTTTCTCCCTTCAGAACATGACCCAACTGCTCTCTCCTTTAAAGACAGAAACAGGTGATTGGGTTTATCTCAATAGTCATTAGTGGCTTTCTTTCCTCAACTCCTGTCCTTCACCAACACTGAACAGGGTAGCAGAATGCATATCTCTACGTTGGCTTCTGACAGACTGCTTTCACCTATCCAAAGAGATGAGGGAGGAAGCCAGTCTAAACTATTGGGATGCACCTCTTGCATTTGGAAGCAGTGATGTCAGGTCACTTGTCTGACAGTGCTCTCCAGTCCAGCCAGGGGGACAGCTACACCCCCCAGTCACTCTGTCACACGCCCCTCCGTTCTGACAGCTGCAGGTTTGTGTGCACCCCTCTCCATAGTGCCCCTCCCCACAGTCTAGGAGAGGCAGAGAAGAGAGGCCTCAGATCACACAATATATCCACCACACAATGAGCTGAATCCTAACCAGGAATCCATGTTACTGACTCGGGCTTTCTAGTAAATCATGCATTGATGCCAATGGGAGATTTGCACAATAATTTGATCCGAGGTTAGATTTGGACCAAGGTGAGTACAGCTATGAACGCCCTAAATCCTCTGGTTGATTTGACCTCCAGGGACAGAGGGGGTGGCCTCACCCAGCTCGCAGGCTGCTCCAGTCCATCCTCTGGGGCAGGAACACTGGCCAGTCACGCTGTCACAGAAGCCTCCATGCTGGCACAGACACAGCTGGGAACAGTCCTCTCCATACCTCCCAGCAGGACAGGCTGAACACAGTAGTACACACACAAACACACAAACACACAAACACACAAACACACAAACACACAAACACACACAAAATACATTTAATCAGAGGATGTCATTGTTCAATACAATTCAGACAGATAGAACTGAGGATGAGGATTCAGTTAGGCTGCACTGAATTTATGTTCGAAAGCAACTTACACAGACCAAACACGTACAATTATTCTATTCATACACTCACCAACTGCTGTGATATTTCATCGTAATTGGAATAAATTAATATTAATCACCTATCACTTGCTGTTTTAGGAAATGTTTTGCCGAAAGATATTCTGGTAGAAGGGAGATTTCAGTTCCATGCAGAGCTCCTGATGTGCTGGGTTAGTTTAAGGTTAGTTTAAGGTCAGACTGGGCCCTATACTGGGTTGACCGATGAGCCACTCACCCTCTTGGCATCTGGCTCCGGTCCATCCGGCTCCACAGCTGCAGCGGCCGCTGATGTGGTTACAGGTGGCTCCATTCTGACACTCACAGCTCCGGCTGCAGTTCTTCCCGAAACCACCCTCAGGGCAGGCTGCCTCCCACACAGGACAGGATACACAGTCATATACTTAAATACAAGTCATCATTTTATACAATAGCACTAATATGAAGTGGTCTGCTCTACTGGAAGTCTGGACACAGATATACTACAGCAGGAAAATAATCCAGTAGCAACAGGAAACAGGATTATAATTAATAGACGTTTTTCTAAGGGGTGATACATTTTTCTTAATGGAATGTCATGTCTGAAATGTCAAAAGTGGGAAATACAAAGTTCAGAAGCCATTTTAAACCTCAAACACACTACAAGTTTTAAATGTCCTGCGTCGGAGGAATGTAATCCTGCAACAGGATGATCAAATTGAAAACTTTGTGTATTTAAGGTTTAAAAAGTCTTCTGACGTTTGTCATTTCCACTTTTGAAATTTCAGACTTGACATTCCATTAAGACAAATGTAGACAAAAAAAATGTCCATTAATTACAATCCACATAATAATTCACATTTACTCTTGCTGCAGGTTTATTTTTCTGCTGTAGCAAACTGGCTCAAATGAAGATCCTACGTCTGTCTGTATATGGTTTAGCCAATTCCTTTTGTCATTCAAGACTGACATGGGACACGATGGAGTGGTTGACTGAACCAGAAACATATCTGATCGATGGAGAGATATGCCTTCAACATCCTTGTCTTGTATTTCTTGCTTGGGATATGGCCAAATCCATACGTTTGCACGTCTGTATAGAGCACATTCATTTGACCTATCTGAACTCGTCGCTAATGTCTGAAATGAAATTACATTTGAGTAACGAGGGAGAGATGGGGGAAACAAACTAACCACAGCAACTTGTCATTAAGCCACGCAAGTGGGTTTGGGCTGACTCTTGGCTTCGGGTAATCAGGACCACAAAACATGCTTTGGGGAGACCAGGCCCTCTCGAATAAGAATTGAGAATGACATGGTCTGATCTTTAAGAGGGCATTTCACTAGATCCATTAAAACGGCATGAAGACTTTAGAGAGCAGTGAATAGAGACTTTGCATGACAGTACCGAGGGTAAAACTGATGGTCCTAAAACGTGGATGTATTTATCCAGAATCTGACGCAATTAACGATGTATGCTGGAGGGACATCCTACCAGCCCCCCTACACCCCTCCCACCCCTTACGCATCCCTAAAAAAGGAATTGGCAGGGTATCGTTAAAAAGATAATTGTTTTCAAACACATGGGAGATGGTATTTAGGGTGAGAGGATGCCGTGATGGGCCGGTAGAGAGGCTCCCTCACACCCCGTTTTAATGATGTGGCTACCCTACCCAGAATGCAGTGTGGTCCCGACCAGCCAGGGGTGCAGAGGCAGGCTCCTGTGATGTGGTGGCAGCGGGCACCGTTCCTGCACTCGCACATCTGGCCACATTCAAGACCGTAAAACCCGTCCGGGCACACTGCAAGCCAAGATAAAACATCCTCTGGTTAGGGACTGGCAGCTTCCCACACAGAGGTAAGGATGCCAACTTTTTCCTCTCTCTCTTTCTGTGTCGCTGTCTCTTTGTGTGTCTCTCTCTGTCTCCCTCTCTCTCTCGTTCTGTGTCTCTCTCAGTCTCTTCCTGTGTCTCTCTCTTTCTCCCTCTCGCTCGCTCTTTCTGTGTCTCTCTCGGTCTCTTTCCCTCTCTCTTTCTCTCTCCCTCTGTCTGATCTCTCTCTCTCTCATCTCTCTTACCACCTACCAAAAATACCATATGAAATTGCAGTACCCTGCTCTAGCAGTTCATTTGTGGAGCGTCTGCATTCGTTAAGTGAGCTCACATCCCACATGTGAGGAGTATCCATGCCACATCAAAGCCTGCAGAGACACGGGGGCCGGGCCTCCCCCTGAGGGGGTGGGAGAGAGGGGCACACACACACACCAAGGACTGGTAATTAGAACACCTGCTGGGTCCACAGGCCCGTCGTCAGGGTCTGGGGTCCCAGCCCAAAACAAAGCCAGGTTACTGCATGCGGGGCGCACACACACACACACACACACACACACACACACACACACACACACACACACACACACACACACACACACACACACACACACACACACACACACACACACACACACACACACACACACACACACACACACACACACACGGTAGATAGTGCATAGACACATTCAGTATATAATGCATATAGACACTTGCACACATACACTCCTGCTACCACTGGTGTTCAGTAATGCCAGTGGCCCAAGTCTGTTTTCCATTCATAGAGAGAGAGAGCAGGGGGAGCTGATAGTTGAAGAGCTAATAGTTGAAACTGTCTGTGGAGTCAGTAGACAACCATGGAGTTTAGTAAACATATTGTCTGTGGCCCAGAACAGGTCCACCAGTGATGTTATGGAAAAACCTTGTATAAATGTGGAGGGATGAAGAGGGGGCTTTCCCACTGTGCTGTAAACATTGCCTAAACGCTCGACTAAACTGTGAAACAGGCAGGAATTCCGGTGTTTACTCAGTGATTCTCGTTGATTGCTCAATTTGTCACCGAAAAGTGCAAGATCACAGAGCAACAGCTCTAATGACAACACTTACTATCAGTTGGTATGTTAAGAGCAGTTACTACAACACAGGCACAGCATCATTTATGTCTTTGTTTGGGGAAAAGCTGCGCTCGCTTGGCTGTGTTCCTGATTGATTAACAGATGCAGTAGGACACACCTCCTTTTAGCCCTAGTGGTGTGTGGGGAAGGCTGGCACTGGTTTGGGCACTGACTGCTGCTCAGTCTGAACATATCTCTTGTTCCAATTGACCCAATGCCAAATAACCCATCTCATATGCTGTACATACATTGGTACTTTTGGCCTGACCGTGCCTTTTCTCTTAGCCTGGTCCCAGATCTGTTTGTGCTGTCTTGCCAACTCCTATGGCCATTGTCATGCCAAACATGAGCAAAGCATAGGAGTAGCCAATACAGTACAAATACATCTGGGAGATCAGGCTACTTTTTCCCACGCTGCCACTATAATCTGCCTATGTGGTGGTTCTACTATAAAGTTATACTCTCATTACAGCCTGAGCAGGGAAGATAATGGATCCATCTGTGTGTCTGTGGTGCTGTTTGTCTGTGGTGATGTGTGTCTGTGGTGCTGTGTGTCTGTGGTACTATGTGTCTGTGGTACTGTGTGTCTGTGGTGCTGTGTGTCGGTGGTACTGTGTGTCGGTGGTGCTGTGTGTCTGTGGTGCCGTGTGTCTGTGGTACTATGTGTCTGTGGTGTCGTGTGTCTGTGGTACTGTGTGTCCGTGGTGCTGTGTGTCCGTGGCGCGGCGTGTCTGTGGTGCTGTGTGTCTGTGGTGCTGTGTGTCTGTGGTGCTGTGTCTGTGGTGCTGTGTGTCTGTGGTGATGTGTGTCTGTGGTGCAGGGCTATTTTTTAAGGCGCTGGAGCCCACATTTATTTTTCAATTATGTTATTATTTCTCAATCAAAGTTTGTACCAACAGATGCACCTTAATTCAATATTTACTAATAATATACAAACTGTATATTTTATGATATTTTTATATTTAACCTTTATTTAACTAGGCAAACCAATTAAGAACAAATTCTTACTTACAATGATGGTTTTACCAAGAGGCAAAAGGCACCCCGATGGGGACGTTGGCTGCGATGAAAAATAACATGTAGGACAAAACACACATCATGACAAGAGAGACACCACAACACTACATAAAGAGAAGACCTAAGAAAACAACACAAAATGTCAGTAACACAACATGACAACAACATGGTAGCAACACAACATGGTAGAGTATCAGCATAAACATGGTACAAACGTTGTTAGGCAAAGGACAAAGGGCAAAAAGGTAGAGACAACAACACGTGAAGCAGCCACAAGTGTCAGTAAGAGTGTCTATGATTGAGTCTTTAAATGTAGAGATGGAGATAAAACTATCCAGTTTGAGTGTTTGTTGCAGCTTGTTGCCAATCATCTGCATGCCAATCATTTGATCTCAATCAGTTCCATGGGAATATGAATTTAGATCTTCTTGAAGGACTGTTTCTAAGTGAATTAGAGCTGATGGTGTTTTAAACTATTAGCCTTTCTTGTATTTTGTTTCAATCAAAGCATAGGCTATCCTACCTAGTGTTGCGCGCTGTTGAGTTTTGGCTGCATTAGAACAAAAACTGTGACTATTCAGCTACAACAAGCGTCCTTGAAGCTCATGAGCCCCAAGTCCATAACAAACTGTTTTGAGGACAGCTGTTTTAGCAACACCTCATAGAGTTTTCTGTCTTTGGCTGTTCTCGTTAGGGAGTGAAGTTTGTGCATCATAAGGGTTACATGAATACAATCAAACCTCTCTGAAATTAAAATGGATGGCCCTCCCTTCAGCAAAATACATTTAACCTTTTCTGACCCGGAACACAAAATAATCATTTAAACATACAGTGGATAGCAGAGAAGATGGCTAAAATATTGCCTTTATAGTATAAACATTACATGAATCTATTATCGTATTTGCAGGGCCGAGAAAAAAAATGGCCTTTTATAAACATTCCATGCAATTCAATTTTTACCAGATTTTTTTAAAATATCACACAAATGACCGAAATTACAGGCTAAGAATGGACAGAGAGAGAGGCCTATGTGTTCATCTATCATATTTCTCCATTGCTAAATCAGTGTGTTTTGTTTGCAAACTGTCCCCGTTCGCAAATAATTACATCTGAGACATCATTAGGTATCTGAGCATGCTACATTCAAAAGTTAGACCTACCTTTCCAACCCAGACAGAGTAGGCCTACCTTTCCACCCCAGACAGAGTAGGCCTACTTTCCCAACCCAGACAGAGTAGGCCTACCTTTCCACCCCAGACAGAGTAGGCCTACCTTTCAACCCCAGACAGAGTAGGCCTACCTTTCCACCCCAGACAGAGTAGGCCTACCTTTCCAACCCAGACAGAGTAGGCCTACCTTTCCAACCCAGACAGAGCAGGCCTACCTTTCCAACCCAGACAGAGTAGGCCTACCTTTCCAACCCAGACAGAGTAGGCCTACCTTTCCAACCCAGACAGAGCAGGCCTACATTTCCAACCCAGACAGAGCAGGCCTACATTTCCACCCCAGACAGAGCAGGCCTACATTTCCAACCCAGACAGAGCAGGCCTACATTTCCAACCCAGACAGAGCAGGCCTACATTTCCACCCCAGACAGAGCAGGCCTACATTTCCAACCCAGACAGAGTAGGCCTACCTTTCCAACCCAGACAGAGCAGGCCTACATTTCCACCCCAGACAGAGCAGGCCTACCTTTCCAACCCAGACAGAGTAGGCCTACCTTTCCAACCCAGACAGAGTAGGCCTACCTTTCCAACCCAGACAGAGCAGGCCTACATTTCCACCCCAGACAGAGCAGGCCTACCGACACAGAGATTTATTTTTTACTGTTGGCTACTCTTCCATGGCTTAACCCAATGAGAGGTCACACGTTTTTCCCTAAAAGCTGTCTGGGTTTAAACATATTCTATTGTACAGAAAGTGAATAGCTTCATCAATTCATAGTGACAGAATTAGATTACTTCACAAGTAAAGTCCATTCTTTATCTCCTCGGCTATAGAAGGTTGTAGCTCAGCCTCTGAATGTCAAAGAAGCAAACAATGATATCCCCTTTGCCGATATTTTACAGCTTGTTTCTAGTATTGCGGACCAAAGCTATAGATCACTTTACATAATCAGATCGGTTTTATTTTCTTCAAATTCTTAAAGCTAACAAGGGCTAGGCCTGTGCTTTTTCTAATTTTCTTTAATAAAAGGAAGTCCTATGGCATACTCTCTCATTAATTTGAGTCTTGGTTTGAACTTAATAGCCCTTCACTGACATAGAGGTGTGCTATTTAAAGAGTGCATGGTGGGTGGAGGAATTGACCGACAAATCGATGGATATAGCAGCTCATAGCCTAATTTTGCCTGTCAAACAGGTAGTCCTACCTCTAATTTCTTAAATAGGAAGAAATAGGCTCCAACACAAAGCCCTTTCGTTGTTAGTAAGTCTAATTAAAATGATGGTTGAAATGAATTATGCCTTCATGAATTTGCCTACTTTCAGCACCATGAGCTGTCCATTTCTGATTGATTGTGCTGTGGCTGCTGCTTCAAGTTTCAGCACCACAATGTAAATGACTTAAATCTGGCTTATTGTGAGGTTAATAACTCTGATAAATACATCAAGGGCAAGAAACATATTGTTTTTATTCAAATCAATTACAGTAGTAGTAAGCTATTAAAGTTGACATCCGGTCCTCCGGTTATCTTCGGGCTCTCCTTCTAAAACTGAACAGAACATAGGCTATAGGATAATATAGCATTTTCTGGAATAGGCCTAATAAAATAAAAGTCTTTGTTCGGCAGCACAAAAGAAATGATGCATCAGCATGATCAGAGTAGGCTGGGGCTCAGGTTTGGAATATCCATTACAGTGTGTAATGCAGCCTCGTTTTATTTACACCATCCCACTGTTGTATAAGACTCAGGACGGAAGTACATTTTCCTTGAAATATAACTTTGCTCTGTGCCTCCCCTGAGCATGCACTTCATAGCCTATAGCCACACTAAATAAACTATAGGTTTGATATTGTGCGCCCAGCAGAGAATCAGAAATGAGCGGCGATTTACAGCATAATAAGCAATTGATTCTAAAACACTTAGAAATACTGAAATTTCATCAATTACAAATTACAGTGCCTTGCAAGTAATTCACCCCCCTTGGCATTGTTTCTATTTTGTTGCATTACAACCTGTAATTTAAATGGATTTTTATTTGGATTTCGTGTAATGGACATACACAAAATAGTCCAAATTGGTGAAGTGAAATGAAAAATAAACAACGGAAACTGATGCATACATATGTATTCACTCCCGTTGCTATGAAGCACCTAAATAAGGTCTGGTGCAACCAATTACGTCACATAATTAGTTAAATAAAGTCCACCTAAGTGCAATCTAAGTGTCACATGATCTGTCACATGATCTCATTATATATACACCTGTTCTGAAAGGCCCCAAAGTCTGCAACACCACTAAACAAGGGGCACCACCAAGCAAGCGGCACCATGAAGACCACGGAGCTCTCCAAACAGGTCAGGGACAAAGTTGTGGAGAAGTACAGATCAGGGTTGGGTTATAACAAAATATCTGACATTTTGAACATCCCACGGAGCACCATTAAATACATTATTGAAAAATTGAAAGAATATGGCACCACAATAAACCTGCCAAGAGAGGGCCGCCCACCAAAACTTACGGACCAGGCAAGGAAGGCATTAATCAGAGAGGCAACAAAGAGACCAAAGATAAGACTGAAGGAGCTGCAAAGCTCCACAGCAGAGATTGGAGTATCTGTCCATGAGACCACTTTAAGCCAAACACTCCACAGAGCTGGGCTTTATACAGTAGAGTGGCCAGAAAAAAGCCATTGCTTAAAGAATAAAATAAGAAAACACGTTTGGTGTTCGCCATGTGGCAGGTGGAAGAATCCCCAAACATATGGAAGAAGGTATTCTGGTTATTAAGGTTATTCTGGTTATTATTCTAAAATTGAGCTTTTTGGCCATCAAGGAAAATGCTGTCTGGCACAAACCCAACACCTCTCATCACCCCGAGAACATCATCCCCACAGTGAAGCGTGGTGGTGGCAGCATCATGCTGTGGGGATGTTCCCACAGCATCATGCTGTGGGAAACTGGTCAGAATTGAAGGAATGATGGATGGTGCTAAATACAGGGAAACTCTTGAGGGAAACCTGTTTCAGTCTTCAAGGGATTTGAGACTGGACGCAGGACAATGACACTAAGCATACTGCTAAAGCAACACTTGAGTAGTTTAAGGGGAAATATTTAAATATCTTGGAATGGCCTAGTCAAAGCCCAGACCTCAATACAATTGAGAATCTATGGTATGACTTAAACATTGCTGTACACCAGCAGAACCCATCCAACTTGAACGAGCTGGAGCAGTTTTGCCTTGAAGAATGGGCAAAAATCACAGTGGCTAGATGTGCCAAGACATACCCCAAGAGACTTGCAGCTGTAATTGCTGCAAAAGGTGGCTCTACAAAGTGTTGACTTTGAGGGTGGAATAGTTATGCACAGTCAGGTTCTGTTTGTTTGTCTTATTTCTTGTTTTTTTTTCACAATGAAAAATATTTTTTATCTTCAAAGTGGTAGGCATGTTGTGCAAATCAAATGATACAAAGAGCCTAAAAATCTATTTTAATTCCAGGTTGTAAGGCAAAACAAAATAGGAAAAATGCCAATGGGGTGAATACTTCTGTAAGCCACTGTACATCCTCCTATGGATTAGATAAAACAAATACTAAACCCTCCCCTTGACTGAAATTGAAAAATAATCACCCTCCTCTATTTTCCTCCAGGTACCCATTCTATAAATTTAGATCCATCTCTTAAGTCGGATTTGGCCCGCTCAAAGTGAGCGAGTGAGCACAGAGCATGTTGGACCAGGAAAGAGCTCGCAACCCAGCGCGTTCCCAATACTCACCCTACTTTTGCCACTAGTTGCTGCAGTTCGGCAGTGGACTCAGCGAATTGGTTACCTCTAGGCTGCTACACATGTTTTCCTCCAGACGAGGCGCTTGGCATTCAGGCCAAAGCGCTTAGTCTTTGTTTCATCAGACCAAAGAATCTTCAGGTTCTTCAAACTCCAAGCGGGCTGTCATGTGCCTTTTACTGAGAAGTGGCTTCCATCTGGCCACTCTACCATAAAGGCCTGATTGATGGAGTGCTGCAGAGATGGTTGTCCTTCTGGAAGGTTTTCCCATCGCCACAGAGGAACTCTTGAGCTCTGCCAGAGTGACCATCGGATTCTTGGTCACGTCCCTGACCAAGGCCCTTCTCCCCCGATTGCTCAGTTTGGCCGGGCGGCCAGCTCTAGGAAGGATCTTGGTGGTTCCAAGCTTCTTCCATTTAAGAATGATGGAGGCCACTGTGTTCTTGGGGACCTTCAATGCTGCAGAAATGTTCTGCTCTACCGACAATTCCTTCAACCTCATGGCTTGGTTTTTGCTTTGACGTGCACTGTCAACTGTAGCACCTTATATAGACCGGTGTGTGCCTTTCCAAATCACGTCCATTCAATTGATTTTACCACAGGTGGACTCCAATCAAGTTGTAGAAACATCTCAAGGATGATCAATGGAAACAGGATTCACCTTAGCTCAATTTCGAGTCCCTTAGCAAAAGTCTGAATACCTTTGTAAATAAGGTATTATTTACATAAGTAACTAAATGTGGAAAAGTCAAGGAGTCTGAATACTTTGTTTGTCATTCTATCGTTTTCCATGGAATTTTTGTGGTAACTACAGTGCCTTGCGAAAGTATTTGGCCCCCTTGAACTTTGCGACCTTTTGTCACATTTCAGGCTTCAAACATAAAGATATAAAACTGTATTTTTTTGTGAAGAATCAACAACAAGTGGGACACAATCATGAAGTGGAACGACATTTATTGGATATTTCAAACTTTTTTAACAAATCAAAAACTGAAAAATTGGGCGTGCAAAATTATTCAGCCCCCTTAAGTTAATACTTTGTAGCGCCACCTTTTGCTGCGATTACAGCTGTAAGTTGCTTGGGGTATGTCTCTATCAGTTTTGCACATCGAGAGACTGACATTTTTTCCCATTCCTCCTTGCAAAACAGCTCGAGCTCAGTGAGGTTGGATGGAGAGCATTTGTGAACAGCAGTTTTCAGTTCTTTCCACAGATTCTCGATTGGATTCAGGTCTGGACTTTGACTTGGCCATTCTAACACCTGGATATGTTTATTTTTGAACCATTCCATTGTAGATTTTGCTTTATGTTTTGGATCATTGTCTTGTTGGAAGAAAAAATCTCCGTCCCAGTCTCAGGTCTTTTGCAGACTCCATCAGGTTTTCTTCCAGAATGGTCCTGTATTTGGCTCCATCCATCTTTCCATCAATTTTAACCATCTTCCCTGTCCCTGCTGAAGAAAAGCAGGCCCAAACCATGATGCTGCCACCACCATGTTTGACAGTGGGGATGGTGTGTTCAGGGTGATGAGCTGTGTTGCTTTTACGCCAAACATAACGTTTTGCATTGTTGCCAAAAAGTTCAATTTTGGTTTCATCTGACCAGAGCACCTTCTTCCACATGTTTGGTGTGTCTCCCAGGTGGCGTGTGGCAAACTTTAAACAACACTTTTATGGATATCTTTAAGAAATGACTTTCTTCTTGCCACTCTTCCATAAAGGCCAGATTTGTGCAATATACGACTGATTGTTGTCCTATGGACAGAGTCTCCCACCTCAGCTGTAGATCTCTGCAGTTCATCCAGAGTGATCATGGGCCTCTTGGCTGCATCTCTGATCAGTCTTCTCCTTGTATGAGCTGAAAGTTTAGAGGGACGGCCAGGTCTTGGTAGATTTGCAGTGGTCTGATACTCCTTCCATTTCAATATTATTGCTTGCACAGTGCTCCTTGGGATGTTTAAAGCTTGGGAAATCTTTTTGTATCCAAATCTGGCTTTAAACTTCTTCACAACAGTATCTCGGACCTGCCTGGGGTTCTCCTTGTTCTTCATGATGCTCTCTGCGCTTTTAACGGACCTCTGAGACTATCACAGTGCAGGTGCATTTATACGGAGACTTGATTACACACAGGTGGATTGTATTTATCATCATTAGTCATTTAGGTCAACATTGGATCATTCAGAGTTCCTCACTGAACTTCTGGAGAGAGTTTGCTGCACTGAAAGTAAAGGGGCTGAATAATTTTGCACGGCCAATTTTTCAGTTTTTGATTTGTTAAAAAAGTTTGAAATATCCAATAAATGTCGTTCCACTTCATGATTGTGTCCCACTTGTTGTTGATTCTTCACAAAAAATACAGTTTTATATCTTTATGTTTGAAGCCTGAAATGTGGCAAAAGGTCGCAAAGTTCAAGGGGGCCGAATACTTTCGCAAGGCACTGGAAATAGAATTAATTTAGAATTTATCAGAATTCATTTTCCAGAAATATTTTGACCAGCTCTGTGTATTCTCATGTTGAAGCGAGTCTGTTTTACTGAGGCAGCACTACAACCCTGGTGCTGTCTCTGTGGAGCTGTCTCTCTGGTGCTGTGTTTCTGTGGTGCTGTGTGTCTGCGGTGCTGTGTGTCTACGGTGCTGTGTGTCTGTGGTGCAGTGTGTCTGGGGTGCTGTGTGTCTATGGTGCCGTGTGTCTACGGTGCTGTGTGTCTGGGGTGCTGTGTGTCTGGGGTGCAGTGGGTCTGGGTTGCTGTGGATCTGGGGTGCTGTGTGTCTGTGGTCCTGTGTGTCTGGGGTGCTGTGTGTCTGTGGTACTGTGTGTCTGGGGTGCTGTGTGTCTGTGGTACTGTGTGTCTGGGGTGCTGTGTGTCTAAGGAACTGTGTGTCTGGGGTGATGTGTGTCTGGGGTGCTGTGTGTCTGGGGTGATGTGTGTCTGGGGTGCTGTGTGTCTGGGGTGCTGTGTGTCTGGGGTGTGTGTGTGTGTGTGTGTGTGTGTGTGTGTGTGTGTGTGTGTGTGTGTGTGTGT
>NC_068421.1:36101026-36106026 GCF_023373465.1 Oncorhynchus keta
CCCCAAACCCCTGAACCAGCCCCGTCTCCCCATCCCCAAACCCCTGACCCAGCCCTGTCTCCCCATACCCCTGAACAAGCCCTGTCTCCCCATCCCCAAACCCCTGACCCAGCCCTGTCTCCCCATCCCCAAACCCCTGAACCATACCCCTGAACAAGCCCTGTCTCCCCATCCCCAAACCCCCAGCCCTGTCTCCCCATCCCCAAACCCCTGTCTCCCCATACCCCTGAACCAGCCCTGTGTCCCCATCCCCAAACCCCTGACCCAGCCCTGTCTCCCCATACCCCTGAACCAGCCCTGTCTCCCCATCCCCAAACCCCTGACCCAGCCCTGTCTCCCCATCCCCATACCCCCTGACCCAGCCCTGTCTCCCCATACCCCTGAACCAGCCCTGTCTCCCCATCCCCAAACCCCTGAACCAGCCCTGTCTCCCCATCCCCATACCCCTGAACCAGCCCTGTCTCCCCATCCCCATACCCCTGACCCAGCCCTGTCTCCCCATACCCCTGAACCAGCCCTGTCTCCCCATCCCCATACCCCTGAACCAGCCCTGTCTCCCCATCCCCATACCCCTGAACCAGCCCTGTCTCCCCATCCCCATACCCCTGACCCAGCCCTGTCTCCCCATACCCCTGAACCAGCCCTGTCTCCCCACCCCCAAACCCCTGAACCAGCCCTGTCTCCCCATCCCCATACCCCTGACCCAGCCCTGTCTTCCCATACCCCTGAACAAGCCCTGTCTCCCCATCCCCATACCCCTGAACAAGCCCTGTCTCCCCATCCCCAAACCCCTGAACCAGCCCTGCTCCCAACTGAAGAAGGTGAGCAGCATTGTGTTGAATTACATGTCACTTGGCATAATTGCAGGGGTCCGTGGGAATTAATTTTTCTATTATTATGAACAATTTTAATTATTACATTATTTTCAATGACAATTGAAAATTTTTCCACATAATGATCATTATATGAAACAAAATCAGCCTATAGTCTATATTGGATGCTGGACAGTTCGAAGCATTGCGTGACTCGGTCTGTATAAGTGACAGCCAATGTATGTCTCCATGGCTTTGATGCAGACTGAAATGTGGTCATTTTCTGACATCTAGTGGTGTTGATATGCAACTGCAGGTAATTTGGGTCAATATTCTGCAGGATTCAGCGCTATTACATTTTTTCCGTGGTGCATGCAGTTAATTTAGGTTAACGAAATGGTAGTAACTGAAATGTTGGTTATGATGTTATTACAAATGGTATTATATTATAGGATATATTATCATATGCGTCATGTACACTCTACAGAGCCACAGACCCAGGAACCTCTTCAAGTGATATAGTTTTGTCAGGGAGGAGTCTGGAAGTGGAGGAAGAGGTGAAAGACAGTGCCGGCAGTACCAATGCAGATGATGAGGATGGAGCAAATGAGAGAAGGTGCACAGAAAGAGACAGACAAGGTGAGGATGTTGAAAAACAAGCTGATCAATGACTTTGCTAGCAAGAAGGCTCAGCGCTGGGTTCTTGGTGAGTAAGGCTGAGCATGGGCCAGTGATAACTGTTAAATGGCATGGCTATGGATACTGGATCACTACACGCATGATGACCACAGGCTGAGAACAGACTGAGAACAGACTGAGAACAAGTTATATCTCAAAGTAATGGCTGGATTGCTATAAAATTTGTAGTGCACAATCATTTTTTTATTTATCCGTTATTTTACCAGGTAAGTTGACTGAGAACACGTTCTCATTTGCAGCAACGACCTGGGGAATAGTTACAGGGGAGAGGAGGGGGATGAATGAGCCAATTGTAAACTAGTCAAGACCCCAAAACCCCAAGTGGAAGAAACCTAGTGATTTGGTGACCTCTTGACCTTTCCTCTAGCGCATTCCATTTCTATTATTTTTCTTTCATTTTCCATTTCCACTTTTACAGCTGCTTATTTTCTAATTGGTATGCATACTTAAAACTCTGCTGCTGATTTGATTATTTTGTAGAATTCTATAGAATGACATAACAAACAAAATAATCAAATCAGCAGCAGATTTGGTTTTAGCCCCATCTATAGAGGATAATGTTAGTTTGTTTTAATTGAAGAGGTTAATGTATTTTTAAGTTATATTTATTTTAAGTTATTCATTAATGTTAAGAGAATTTTCCATTCAAGAATTTTCCAATTAAAATGACATGTTGACTGTAAAAGATGATGGCCTTCAGCACATTTCTTATAGAGGGTATCAGTCTTGCATCGAATAGTGAATTCCACTGTATGCAGAATGTTGCCTGCATGTCTGCACAGTGTTATATTTTCACAGCTCACTGTCAGTAAATATCCTACAGTAAATATTGGACTACAAGAGAGTTGCACGCCTGCAAAGGTCGCGTTATTTAAAGCTTTGAATGGGTCTATTGGGTTCTGGAGGTGTGTGGTTACAGCAATTGCGCAGGGTTGGTATGGCCTGTGGTGGTGGGGCCCAATGTGATAACTTTTCATGGGGCCCAAAATCCCTGGTGGCGCTCCTGCCTGTTATATAGCTGTATATTGTTACGCCAGTCACAGAACTGTAATTCTGAGTGACTTCTCTACTAGACCTTTCATTACTAGACCAATAGAAGAGACCATAAGAGAGGGGTTACCGCCTGGTATAAGGTCATTTAACTGACACACTTATCCAGAGCAATTAGGGTTAAGTGCCTTGCTCAAGGGTACATTGGAAGATTTTTCACCTAGTCTAATCGGGATTCAAACTAGCAACCTTTCAATTACTGGCCCAATGTTCTTAACCATTAGGCAACCTGTCACCCTATAAATGAAGGGTTTGATTCCAAAATGCGATATTTCAATTTTAAAAAATTTGGGTGAATCAACTTTAATTAAAAATGCATATAGTAAAAGAGATAGAGCTGTTGTTTTTGTATCTTACCATGACATGGGCTAGTGAAAAGACAGACATGATTTGGTATCTTGCCATGACATGGGCTAGTTTTAAGACAGACATGATTTGGTATCTTACCATGACATGGGCTAGTTTTAAGACAGACATGATTTGGTATCTTACCATGACATGGGCTAGTGAAAAGACAGACATGATTTGGTATCTTACCATGACATGGGCTAGTGAAAAGACAGACATGATTTGGTATCTTACCATGACATGGGCTAGTGAAAAGACAGACATGATTTTGTTCAAAATATATTGCAAGGTCATTTTATTTTAGAGAGATAAAATGTGGTTACTGGCCCAACACTATTAACCCCTAGTCTACCTTGCTATTTGGTGACAATGGATAGTTTCTGGTAATTACCTCAAATAATTCAAGTGTACAAACCTACACTTGTCTCAATGAATTTCAAAGAAACTAAAATGTAATGAATATGCTATTATGAGTTAATTGCCATTTGAACAATTCCAAAGTAACTCCCTGCTGAATACCAGGACGTCAAATAAAGGTTACCCATAGAGTATTAGTAATAGGTGATTAAATGTAGTGCACTTTATTCACAAGTCTTACTTTTCTCACAGAAGCTTCCGGTCCATCCAGAGGAGCAGGTGCAGGCTCCACTCACATGGTCACACAGAGCCCCGTGCTGGCACTGACAGTCCAGGGCACAGCCCCAACCATAGCTGCCCTCCACACACTCTGGGGGAACAGGGGAGCATGTTCAACATCAGAAGACAGAGATATTACCAGCCAAAATATATATGCATTTGCTGCTGTAAGGGCATGTGTTTTGTCACAGCACAAATAATCCTGCAGCAACAGGATATTAATGTGTAGTCCATCATTTTGCGTGTTCGATAGTTAGGCTATTAGCTGGCCAAAAGTATTCTACAAGAAAAGTGCAATACTATTAATATGACCCTGTGTTAGCGTAGCTTTTCAGTGAATTTATGTAAATCACAAAGCTCATCTGCATTTCCTGTGGTGCAGGAAAATTCTCATCAACAAAAGAGTGATCAAATGAAGATTCTTCATCTGTAGAACACTTGCTTGAGCCAGATCTGGTCCAAAGATGTGCTACAGTGTATTACCTAAAGATGGCAGTATTTCCAAAGCAAGGTCTTACTCTGTTCACAGTGGTCTCCAGTGAAACCAGCCTCACACACACAGCGTCCAGTCACTGCATCACAACTCAGGTCTGCACAACGGCACCTGTTGGAGCACTCAGAGCCCCAGGTCCCCTCCTCACAGGCTGTGGAGACACGCACACACAACATGTCCTTTTCTTTACCAACCTCTGTGTGTGCATGTGTGTGTGTGTGTGTGTGTGTGTGTGTGGGCGCGCACCTGCCTGTGTGTGTGTGTGTGATAGTGGTGCTTACGCGTAGTGCAGCCGTGTCCTGTTCGACCCGGGGGACATGTACAGTGTCCAGTGACAGGGTCACAGCTGGCATCAGGATGACAGACACAGGCACTCACACAGCCTGGCCCATAGGACCCTGGTGGACACACTGTGAAGCAGAGAAATAGTCAGGGTGAAATATAACACAGTATATCATAAGGTCTTTCTCTCTCACAGTCTCTCTCTTTCCTTTCCCCTCACTTTAGCAAGACTGTATACTGCTGCCGTTGATTTATTTCACTCACCAGTCTGGCAGAGTTGTTCTGTGTACCCAGGGTTGCAGTCACAGACTCCTGTCTGCGTGTTGCAGGAAGCGCCGTTCTCACACGCTCTACATGGGAACTGGCACTTCAACCCCCATAATCCCTCTGGGCAGTCTACGGGGGGGGGAGGGGGGAATTCAGGGCTATAGCTATTGACCAGTTATAGAGCAGTTTTGGTGGTCAGTTCATTTGGTCAGGATAAGCCCTAATTGAGATGTATGACCATCAACACCACATGGTCTAACTGACTTCAGGTCATTGGTTTAAGAGCAGATGAAGAGCAGGTCTGATTGGTGGACCGATGTCTTCCAATACTACTGTACTGTTTGAATTTAGATTGTCACCCCAGATTTGAAAAACAGCGAGGGACAATATGGAAGAAACGGCATGATATTTAA